>NW_010110705.1:0-313 GCF_000699245.1 Pterocles gutturalis
CCCTCTTGTCCACCACGGTGCGGCCAGCTCAATGAGAGGCTGCTGGGACAGCGGGATCCCTGACCGGGATTGGGGCTGAGGGGTCACCAACACCCTCCTGGCAGGGGGATGCCAAAGTGTGGGGTGACTCTGGTGTCCCCTCCATCTGCAGCATGTACCGGACCAACGCCGTCCTGATTGCCATGCTCATCACTGCTATCGTGGCCATCATTGTCACCATCTTCTGCTTCCAGACCAAGGCAAGGAGGGGGATGTGCCCTGTCCTGGGGGGGTTAGGTGTGGGGAGCTGGGGGGTGGGGACACTCTGGGCTCT
>NW_010110706.1:0-1326 GCF_000699245.1 Pterocles gutturalis
GAGGGGCCGCCGCGGCGATTACCGATCCCGCCTCCGCCCAGCGTTTCCTCACAGCCCCCTCGCAGCCCTTAACGGGCTCTGTTGTCCTCCTGTTATCACATCTCCTTTACCCTGCTGACACCTTTTTGGTTTCAAGAAGCCCAGAAAAAGCAACAAGCTGAAACGAACAGAGAAGAAGAGCAAGCAAACAAAAAGCCTAGTCAGACTGTCCTAAAGGTTAAAAAAAACCACCCAACCCACAAAATACACTGATAAATAGCGATTTCCTCTTAACTCCCGGAGTTCTGTCTGTTTTCCTCGTTCCTGTGTTCCCGCCATTAAACTGTCCCCTGTCCCCTCAGCCCGCTGCTGACAGGTGCCACCCAGCCGCGGTGGGCAGCCCCGACCTGCGCCGCTCCTGGGATGAACAGCCCTTCCCCAGACCTGACAGAAAAGGCAGCAGGAGCAGGTATATATCGACCTGAACTCCGGGCCCCAACACGCTTGTCATTTTCTCAAAAGGACGAGAAGACCCCAGCAACTACAGCCCCACTCAGAGAGGTCTCCTCCACCCACCTACCTGCTGCTAGCGGCCTTGCACGCTGCAGAGGGTTTGCTGACCCCGAATATTAACGGAGATTTAATGACACCATCCAGCTGACCTTTCCCATGTACCTGGGGGAATGCTGGGGTTCTGCCCTTGACAGTTCTCCTCACCGAAACGTCTCGGTTGCTCTTCCACAGACAGCAATAAATTCAGTGACGTACTCGGCATGTACAGATCCTGGACCAAGTGTAATTTTACTGACATGCATGAAGTTACATCAGAATTGATTCACCCCAGTAAGTTAGACTTCAGCTCACTGTCTGCATCCTTGTTGCCCTTCAAAAGACTGTGCACAGTCATCCCACAAAAGGACAGATTCATGGCTTGCTCAAACTCAAGCCCCAAAGTGTGCTCCCACAGTCAGGCAGAGCAGACCCACATGCCCAACTTCACCTGGTGCCTTGGGATATTTTAAATACTGTGTTGAGGAGCTCAGCACACCACCATGGCATGTCTGCCACAGAACGGCAGAGAGTGCATTTCAGCTATTCCGGAATAGGAGATGTAAAGAAATAGCTTCTGGACTAGATCTGGAGCTCTTCTATCACGCAGAGTAGGAATTAGTGACCCAAAGGTTCTAAATAATTTTTGGTGGAAATGCTCCTGAGAATCACTGTTTTGGTTTTTGGTTTGGTTTGGTTTTTTTTCAGAGAGGAGGGAGATTGACTTTCCACAAGCTCTTTTCTTGTTGGCTGTGAGGCGGCGTGCCCTTGGCTTCTTGTGATCAGTGGGACATTCAG
>NW_010110706.1:1357-1863 GCF_000699245.1 Pterocles gutturalis
AGGAAGTGCCCTCTTTGAGTTTCACCGATATTGTCAAGGGTAGGAGAGAACTTCACTCCTTTCGAGTACCACTCAGGCAAAGATGAAAAAAGCTTGTGAGGGTGCCAATTATATAACCTGACTGAGCTGCCTTGTCAGTGAAGAGCTTTGCAGGATGCGTTCTGGCTTCACAAGATGGATATTCAGCTTTTATTCAAGTCATTTGATTTGGTGACTTCACTGTTTAATCCATGTAGCTGCTGTGATCAGTCAGGAGCACTAACTGAAAGGGAGGCTGCTCAGATTAATCCTACCAGGATTTTACTGTGTTGACTGTTCTGTATCTCTTGGGTAGCATGCCAGCGAGACCATTTGAAGACAAGGGTTCATGCATGCTGCACTGGAGACGACATATGTTCACACCGCATGACAGAGCCCAAAGCTGAGATACTGGACAAGCCCCAAGTAGGTTCCCACAGCGCAGTGGGCACACCAGATCTGGCATGGCAGTTGCATAGCCACATTCC
>NW_010110706.1:1876-28807 GCF_000699245.1 Pterocles gutturalis
GTAATGTCTCCTGGCTTATTATTGTGGGCCCTGTACCAAGTCATATACAGCCATACTGTTTCCCAGCCTAAAATGGATGGCTTGTGTGTCACTCAGAGACAAAATTTATCCTCTCCCTGATTTAGAGATACGCTGACCGTATTAGAGTGCCTTAGATTGCCAGGCCTTTGGGACAGGGACAGTCCTTTGCTTACAGGTCTGGGTGGTACCTTCCATCTTGTGGCCTCACTATTGAACACGAATGCACAAGTGCTCCTGCAGTTTAAGAAACAGCAGTTCTTTCTCCTGCAGCAGGAGGACAGAGCAATAAAACCGCTGCTCTTACAGAAACTGAAGGAGAGAAATGCTATCAGCAAAATGCATCCAAAGGAAAACCAGTGCCAAGCTTACTAGCCAAATTGCATGCAAGCTTAAAAATGTATCAGTCTAGACCTGGAAATTTATGTTCAAAGCCACAAATTCAGAGTTAATTTATTATTCAGTAGATTTCCAGCTCCACTGAGCTTAAGGGGATTTGTTATTCTGTTAAATGGGCTTTTTCCTCAGAGCACCTTGTTTCATTAGACCATTTAACAGAGGTTTGGGTGAGCTGAGGTGTGTAAACACAACACATCCATGCCAGCTGCCTCTGTGTGTCACACACCAAAGTGCTAATTCCTCTTACAGACTCTGAGTGCACATGTACTGCGCTCCATGAACGAGGGCATGCATGTACTGTGGTTGTGGAGGCAAGGGGAGGTAGTGGGATTTCTCTTTGCTGAAAGCCAAAGAGATGCTGCAGGGAATTTCACAGGTCCCTTGAGGGAAAGTTTTGACTTGCTAACAGTCTCCACTCTGTTTAGAGTCCAAAATTGGAACCATCTTCGTTGTGCTAACAGTGTAGACAACAGTTTCTCCAAGAGCCAACTAGCACTTTGGGACATGACAGATGTATACAAAACTGTCTATAATTAATAACACTTTGATTCATAGCATGATGAAGTGGACCTAACAAAATCAAGGCCCTGAGACTCTCTCTTTTTCCTGTAAAGTGTCTAAACCCAAAGTATCAACACAGAAAAACCCACGAGGAAGGCAAAAGATTAAGCTCCATTTCATGGAAGTGAAACCAAGGCATGGAAGCAGCATGTGACCCTGGTGACAAACCCAGGGGTGAACCCAAGCCCTGCTTGTTCATTCAACACCTAAATGAAACTCCTTTTCTGGTGGTCCTCAAGGGTCTCTATGCCAGCGTGCCCAGACTACATGCTGTTCTTCTCAATGTCCATCTCTCTGACAAGAAAAGAGATCCTCCCCCTCCAGGGCTAATCAAAACAATAATTTTCTGTCAACTTTAATTTTTTAAAACTAGAGTTCCTTGCCATTCTGACCAGCAAGTTGATGGTAAATGCCATAACCCCTGGTCACGCAATGCATTCACTAAGGAGACATTTTGCAACTTTTCATGATGAAATCTTATACTACACAACTGACTGACCTCCATATTTCCACTGTTGACAATAATTTAATTTTCATATATAGTACTATGATGTTTCCCAAGGAAATCTTAAAAGCAATTTCGGCAGCTATTAGGCATTGTCAGTGAAACTCCATTTATGGTGAAGAACAGAATAAACCCCACAAAACTGTCAAGGAAAACAAGAAAGTCAATGTCTAAATTCCTGACAGCATCAGTAATAACAAATCTAGTGTGAAATGGCATGAGTTTTCCCCAGATATCCATTTTGTAACTTGTATAGAATAGAAATCTTGCTGAAAATAAAATTAATGTACAGAACAAGGACTGAACAAATTAATAAAAGCTGTGGGACTTGAAAAGAAATGGTTTCTTTCTCTGCCGCTTTCATTTGTGTATTCATGACTGTGTGTAAATCTAAACACATTCCCAAGCCTGAGGGCAATGTTGATTCAGAAAGGCAGAAAAAAAATAAAGAATCAATGACCTGTTGAAATAAATGGCAAAACTTGCTGTTTTCAGCAGAGACAGAATTTTGCCCCAGATATTTGGGCCAAACTTATCAACAGCCAGAAGGCAGTAAATCTGACCTTTGAAATCCAGTGAACAGGAGGAGAAAAATGGTCTTTGAATTGCCCATCTGTTCTGTAAAATTTTCCTGAAAATGTATCAGACAGTGCACAAAACTTGCTTCCCTACCCTCACCTCATCATAATCTGGTGACACCTCTTTCTCCACTACCTCAGAGTTAGTGTAAGCTCCTTAAGCAGATGTGTCAGTCTAGAGTTTGGTGGAGTAATTACATAGCTTCATGTGAGACAGGCCAGATCAGAATTGACTTTCAAGATGTGACAGGTAATCTCATGGTTACTTTGTGTTAGGAGTGTGCAGCTGGGGAATCGGTGCAGATTAGCTCATGTGGTATATACATCCATGGCATCATGGACTCTACTCACTACCATGTGGAGACAAGCTTATGGTGGTTACCGTGACTCCATCTATGAAGTTTCTCATCTTCTCACACTTACCCTTGCAGCTGCCATTCTGAGATACAGAGAAGAACCACTGTCTCTCATTTCCAGATGGAGGCACCAAGAAAAAGAGAGATCATAATTCAACCTCTTTAATGTGTTTAAACTGGTTTCAGAGCCTGAGTTACAGAGAACATAGATGGCATGAAGCATGCAATGAAGCCTGCCAAGATATCTGTTGATCTGCCTTGGTGGCCCACTAATGCCTGCATTGACAATGGTGTCCTTGAAATTTATGTCACTCTAGCTGCTCTGGATCACGCCCTGAAAAACAATCTGGATGTCATCAGCAGCTCCCTCGGAGATCAAGAAGCCTGGACAATTCCATTGATGTTGCCTGTGCATATTGTTGAAGGACCACGTTTGGAACATGGCCTCAGAGGTCTCAGTCCCTGCCTTGACTTTAAGGACTTGACCACTGCCTGACTGGGGTGGGAGGCTGTGAGGCTGCACAGGGACAGCCATTCTCTTGAACTTGGGTATGGGCTCCTGAAGTGTCCTGTGAGGCTGGTGGTGGCATGGCACCAGCTTCCCACAGAACCTATTTGTGCCCTTACATTTCCAGAAGTTTTGCACCCACTGCTGGTGTTCCAGCGGTCCCCAGCCAAGCTGTGCCCAGACCCTCTGGCTAACTGGGCAGAGCAGCTGCAGCAGCACAGCATAGCAAAGGGATACTCCATCTCTGCTGCATCGGGGAAAATGAGACAGGCACCAGCTTGTTCCATAAGGCTGCCTGATCCTGTGAATGAACCTTCTTTCTATTGGCATGAGCCTAGCTCTGCTCTCTCCTTGTCACTGTGACACAAAGCACCAGGAACACCTAACAGCCACCAGACAGGTCGGATTTAGCACTGTGTTGTAATAACAGCAGCAGTCTTCAGGCAGGGTGGAAGTCAGCAGAACAAAGCCCCAACTTAAGGTGGAATGATGCATGCCTGGGACAACCCCTACTGCTCTAATTTTTCTGGTATTTATGTTTCATTAGCTAGTGGTTCAGAGTGGCTCTGGGAGTAAATCCCTCCTGGATGAGTCCCAAGGTCAATTCCATAGCTGCAGGACGGAGAAATGCACTGAAGCCTGGCCAGCTGATAATCTTTTGCCTTGCTCATGCCAATTGAATCCTTTCTTCTTTTGGATGGACTTATCCTGGAGCTAGCTAGACTGTAGGCCCCCGTTAAATAATGTTAATAATGATGATTATGTTCTTTTTGCTCACTGCTGACAAAGAATTATAGCCCCTCATTTAGACCTCATTTCAAAACCATGAGATTCTGTAATTGAAAGTGGCTGAAGCTAATTTGATAACCCAGTTCTGAACACAGCCGACTAACTACTTTCCCTTTGTCCTTTCAACAGTAATGGCCTTGTCAGGAAAGTCTTCTGTGCTACTTTTAAGAGGACAGTTGTGATGGAGGTTGAAAACTATTGTTCTGTGACAGGCTGCAATTTCAAGATTGCCTTCAGGTTCCCAGCAAGGGCAGGGGCATGGCAGTAGGTTCAAACGCCTTCCAGCCACATCTGCCCTCTGAAACACCTGCTGGCCCTCACTCCTTCCAAATGCAGATGCAGATGTGTCCAGATGCAGAGCTCTGTCCAAAGTCCAAAGCCAATGCAGATATTTGCTGGGTTCCCCCAGGACAGCAGGGAGAAGAGTGTCTTGGTGCCCATATCCTGCCTGACGGCTCCCTCAGGCACACCAGACTGTCGACCCCTGCTAAATAAAACCCCATGACTGTGTCAGGACACCCTGAAGGCTCACTTACAGCTGCCATCAGCCAACTGTACCATGCGGCTGCATTAGTGGCTGTATGTAGAGAATCCCCTCACACGTAAGAGGTGGGTACAATTTCTACAGAAAACAGAAAGGAAGGAGAGGAACACTTTACCCCAGCAAACAGCCACATCTGCACAGCATACAGCAGGGGCACGCACACATGCACTGCTGACTGCACTGGCAAAATACCTTCAGTTAGGAACACATTCACATGCGCAGGACACCCCGGCAATGTTTCTTGCCCTCGGAAAAGTCAAAGCAGCCTAAACAGGCAATAGAACAAAATTTAGAAAATAAGGCCTGAACATGATGCCCACCTGGTGCTCTGTCCATCTGCCATATTGCTGTATCTCGGACTGCTTTGCTCTTGGGATTAATAACCCTGGTCCCCAAACATATCCACTTGTAGCACAAGCAACAGAGCAAGAAGCCCCTTTCATCTCTAATTCCTGGCTGTCTCATGTTCACATCTGCACCCGTGAATGCTGCGGGTTCTGGAGAGCAGCTTTCTGTAAGCCTCCTTTGCAGTGATCACTGAGGGAGACTTGCGATTGCAAGATGCATATCTTTAGTATGTAAGTTAATTTTGCCTGGTGTTTTTAGGATTCTGGGCCTTCCCCTCGGTAAACAGAGGAAATGTAAATAACATGGCAAACATTTCTCTAGCCGTAGCCTGGAGCTGTGCTCAGAACTGCTCTGGCTGTTGTAGTAATTAGCATAAGCAAATTGCTAAATTGTGTGCTGTGATAAAATGATGGATTACAGAATGGAAGAAATCATTAACACATTGATTAGCAGCACATGCCTTCAAAATCACTGTCTAAGCAAATTCTGAGGATTGTGGGAGCTTTGTAAATGTTACAAGCATTGCCTTCCATAAGCAAGAATCATTAAATATTAATATATAAATCACCAAAGTACCAAAATTAAATTTTAACTATTAAAGTTGTTTCTCAAATGGCTTTTAATACTTACTGTAGCTGTTCATGGAGGATTCCTGTTCTGTGTCTCCCTGTACTCACAGGGAGCTGTAACTGTGTCTGCTTGGGGCAGGGTCTGACGCTCCAGGAGCTGCCTCCAGGTTTCCTGGTGCATGTCTCCATCCTGTCATATCTCTGTCTCTGTTGCATGTACTTTAAGCATTACACAGCAGTGGATGGTGCAATGGTGTGCTCATACCATGCAGTGTATACCTCCTAGTATAGAAAAAGGATCATTCATAGTTAGAACATGGATAGTACCATTATTTTTTTGCAGAATAGTTTTGCTTTGAATGTAGTGGAAATTTGGTTTTCTTCTTTTTTATTAAAGGAAATGTTTCCCTGCACTTACATATTGAAAGGATCTCCTGCCCAAAGTCTGCGTGGTTCACTGCCAGCATCTGCTGCTAGGTATTGCCTCACGGTGGCTTTAATAATCAAAGCAGCCTGTTACTGCCAAAGCTAATAGCAGCAGGCTTCACTTCTTATTCAGCACAAGTGCTCAGTAGTTTATAAAATTACTCATTTGAATGGGTTTCCTTTTATTAGGATTAGCAAACCAATCCCATCCCTCCTCCCCACATCTCCCCCCCCTCTTGTTTTAAATAAGACGAGACACACATTGAATTTTAATACATCATTGTAACAAAAATAATGGCTAGCTGCTGTGAAAAAGGAATACAGGAGCCTACCTCACAGCTCCGTGTCAGCTACCAGAGGATTCCCAAATTCATTATCGGCAGAACATAAAATCAATACAAGGCTGTGATTTCACTCGCTGACTTGGGTACTGCCACACCAGAGCAGATTATACCTATAGGCCCTGCTGTGGTGCTTACTGCCAGAAAATATGAATGCTCACAACCACCGATGGTGGGGAGGGTAAATCCACGTGCAGAGAGCCGAGGTGCAGGGACCTGTGTGAGGTGCAGGGACCTGTGCGAGGCTCTGTCTGGGTTGCAGAAATGCCCACCTCAGTCCCTCCCCACCACTAACCACGCTCAGCACTCCTACTCAGTGCAGCTCTGAGAACTACCCCACCTGGAAAAGGGCTGGTTGTCACAGCGTGGACCTAGGGAGGTCTTCGTTCACTCCCATGCATCCCTCTGCCTGTGTCTTCTGACATTTCTAACACTTCCCTCCCTATGCATGCAGAATGCTCTGTGCCAGCTCCTCCACCTGCCTGTGCTTTTTTCTTTAATTCTGACACCATTCTGCCTTCTAAAATGTATTAGTCTCTCCTATCAGCTGTTAGCCCAGTAGGACCAAAGGTTTAGTTATGCTGATTATTTTACAGATCCCACAGCACACAGCCAGGTCATTAAATATATTTCTGGGTCCTACAGTGGACTGGATGGGAAGAAGAAAAAGAGATCTGAAAAATATTTGCATTTGTTTTGCTAGAGGTGAATATCAGGGATTCCCTCTGTTTCACTGTCAGATTAAATCATGGTTGTGGAAACTGGTGACCAATGATTTCAGGGTCTGCATCTGTAAATGAAAGAGAGTTTCAATAGGAGGGTAATTTATTTCGCTTAATTAAACCCACTGATTTGCAGTATGAATCTGTTCAGTAAAATGCCGTTTTAATAAGTAAAAGAATACTTTCAAAATTGAAAGATTTGCAGATGTGATCTTCAGTTGCTACTTCAGTTCCTGTTACAAGGCAGTTCTCAGAAATCAGAGACAAAGCATTCTACCCCAAGGACAGTCCATTTTATGAGTGCCTGACGGCATACTTAACTGCTCACTGTTTCTCTCCCAAAATCTAGCATCTCACTGGAATTATTTTTTTTTTTAACTAATTAGGCAATTTTATACATAGTTCCAAGAGTACCTCTCAGGACAGCATTAATTTTAATAGCATCTTAAAATGACAAATTCAAGATATGCCACTAACAGTGAATATATGCAGTTAATAGATTTTCTTCTTGCTGCACTTGTTTGGCACCACATTTGTCATAGCAGTGGTCCTGTTTTGGCACCATTCTTGTCCATTCCTCATCTGCTGATTTTTATATCATAACATATCTTTCACTAGCAGTATAATTTCTGCATTACCATACAGGCAATGTCACATACTTAACAAAATCTTCACAAACATTTACATCAGCAGCTGTCTGTGTTAGACATCAAATGCTCTTCTGTGGAGGAGTCTGCTATTTCACCTACTATTATGGTAAATCATCTCCCAGAAACCGTCTCAGAAATATCCCTCACAAATGTAAGTGTCAAAGCTTCCATGAAGAGCCTTCATCTAACCAGACATAGGAAATTGTCCCAGCTCTTCATCAGCCATAAGGAATGTGCAGGCTGCAGGCAATAATGATGAAGAACGCAGCAGCCAGCCCCTCTGCTACATAGCCCCTCTCAGACCAGCCAGATTAACAGTCTAATGGAACAAGTGCCTATTTTCCTATTTTTAGTAGGATCTTCCCGTTTTTGTCTTTCTTCAGGGAGTCTGGGCCACCTGACATTGTTTGTGGCTGTTTGAAGAATACCTGCTGTTTCGCGATGACACAAAGCAGCCTAGTACTTCTTAAATTTGTCTTCCATCCCCTTTGAATTAGGAAAGCTGGTTTGTCAGGACTAGACTTTTGGGTACTTACTCAAATGGAGTTTGCACTTAAAATAGCAGGAACAAACTTTGCTGCCATTAGTCCCAGAATAATGTAGACATTGAAAGTCTGCAACCCAGGAAGAACACTTATATTTTCCAGTATGTTTGAGTTATTTCACTTGAGTACTTACACTTACTATTTTTGGTACTTCATGCTGGCAGTAGCCAAGAACAGGACAAGGCCACAGAGCTGAAACTACTTGCCATGCTCTCCAGCACACTGTAGCTATTTGGTTATCTGCTAAACCATGACACTTGTGGTCCTTCTAGAGCCATCTAGAATTTGATCAATTGAAGAAAAGGAAACAAAACCGCTGAGAAGTCCTTTACAGTGCGACACAATTGCTTCAGGGTTTTACTGAGAGTTGTCTCTCACTGGAGCCTAGTAGTAAAGTCCACAACTGAGGACCTTACGCTCTCCAGCTGGCGCAAGGAGCAGGTATGAAGAAGGATGGAAGCTGCAAAAGGGCTCATCTTTTCTGGCCTATCTGCTCACTGGTAAGATCATGGGGACAGTGACATGGAGCAAAGAGGGGTAGAAAAGCTGATTTTTGCAGGTCTGGGAATTAGCCCTCAGGAGGGCCAGCTGAGAGAAGCTGTCCTAGGGGTCCTTGGAGAAACTGGAGTGGAGGACTTCATGTATAGAAATAAATTTCTGTAGCCCTCAGGAGAAGAGGAAGAAACCAGCTGGCCTTCATGCAGAAGACAGGAGGAATGCAAGGCAGTAAGGTTTGCACGGCTACACAGATTTCCTCCTCCTGGGCCATTTGCACCACTTCCCAGCCAGCACCCAACAGCAGTGAGCTACCAGGAGCCAGCCAACACCTACAGCAAAGAGAATCTGCACACAGCACCCCCCTTCTGCACAAGGCTGTACGTTGTGGTGTATTAAACTCTATAGTCGATGAAATCCCCATTCCATTGAAGGCAATGCACAAACTACTTCTGACTTCAACGGAGCAAGTATTGTTCCCATCCCACGGTCTCTCCGATCAGATCTCTCTTCCTGCTGTCGGCCATTCTGTTTCTCTGAAGCTCTTCCAAACGTTTTTAGAGGAAACTAACTGATTTCATCTCTTCTAGTTTTAACACTTCTGTGATATAATTGTATTCTTTGTCCTAAAAGGAAACTCTGACAGTATAGTTTTCAGGTTTTCCGTCTTGCACAGTTCATTTTTGTAAGAATCAATAAAGGTCATGCTATTTAAAAATGCACAGCCTGAGCAGAGTGCAGAAAAGACCAGAGAACTGCTCAGTGTTTCCACAGCGATGCGTGTATTTTTTTTCATCAGCAGATGGTACGGCTGACATCTGCAAAAGCAAAGGGCACAGCTGGGTTACGTCTCAGGTTATGGAAAGCAACAACATCTACTATGTGTCATCTGTTTGGACTACATAATTCATCTTTCTCTGAGAACAGAGTGCTTCCCCTATGCATAGAAAATGACTGTGTGTTTCCTATTTATCACAAAAGTGATGCCTCGACCCCAGTGGGGACAGAAGAGCAAGAGCCTATAGTATTAACAATTCATACAATTTCATAACATTCATAACAAAAAGCAAAGCTTCCAACCTTAAAGGTGTCTTCTACATTCTGGAATTAAAACTCTTTTAACGAAAGATGTTAACCTAGAAGCAATGGTCAGTATTTTGATGAAAAAGGCAAGACCTTTTTCTGTGCGAATGCATATGTTCTGGGACTGCAGCATTTTGAAAAGCGATGGTGGTATTTGCTTTGAAGCTGTCGGCTGATGTGGTCTTGGCCTGGCTGGAGCAGTGTAGGGGCAGTGAGGGCTGGGGGAGACAGGTGCCCACATGCCACATGTCCAGGTGGCACCAGCCAAGTGCCACCACTGCTCTCCCTCCCCAGCTGGCTGCAGGTACTTTCAGTCCTTTGACCCAAACGGAGAGGAGAACAGCTTTCGGTCCTGGGGAAAGACCCAAAGAGAGCATACAGTAAGTTTCCAACCACTGAGCAGAAACTGGTGAATTTTAGATCACGCCAATTGTATTCTTTCCGGCTTTACTGTCCAGCATTACTGAAAAGGGCTTTTTATAGCTCTGTTGTGATTCAGTCTGTGCCAAGTGCTTCCCAGTCTGGATTCCACCCCAGGTATTCTCCTGCTGTGCGTTACTGAATGTACTGACCAAACATACCATATCACAGATAAGGGGCATCTGTGGAGAACAATATTCTTGAATGCAGAACAAACAGTTGATGCTGTCAAATGCTCTAATCTCTACACCAGCTCTGTGCATTCAGAGCAGCTGATAATGCAATTTGGTGTTTCCCTGGAAGCAGGCGGAGGGCATGCACTTTCAGAGGAATAGATGGCATGAATGCAAGAGCACCCCAAAGTTCAGTCCCACCCCTGTATTTGTACTGTATTAAAGATACTCTGAATGTGTGCTTTCTGTCAGGGACTTGTCTGCATGCTGGTGATAATGTTGCCTTGTTCAGAGGGGTCAGCAAGAACAGTACAGAGTATTTTCCAATTAAATGGTCAGAATTACTTAGGCGAGTCCTTTTATCAAAAAAAAAAAAAGTTGCTTAACATTTCAGCAAAACAAGATCTCTTTGGCTTGATTCAGGCTTACATCTAAAATCAAAAAGGGCAAGAGTGTGACTGGCATCCTGTCCTTGGAGTGGGAAATAAACCTGAAATTGTGGTTATTCCTTTCTAAACTATCTCCAGATTTTAACTCCTGATGTCATATCTCAGCATTGAGGTGCTCGTGCCCTGGGCATTTCTGATTTTTCATCTGTTGTATAGCTTAGTCTCATCAGTATAGCACTTCGCAGCTAATATGAAACTGTGGGACTGTTCACAGCTTTCAAGAGGGTCCAGAAAATCCTACAAAATAGAAATGGGATTGGATACAAGCCATAAGGTGTAAATAACTCACACTAAGGTAGCCCAGACACTGTCTTTTTATCATTTTATCTATAGCTAATACTAGTAACTATCAAATCAGTAATACTACACCATTAAACAATTGATCCCCATCTCCTCAATGAGGGAGGCTGTTGATACCCAGCTCATGGAGGCTACTGATTAGGAGAAATTACAACAAGGAACAACAAAGCAGGATTTTCCTTCATAACTCATGCCTGGGGGTATCCTTGGCCTGTAGAACTTGGGAAGGCTGTCCCCATTCTTGTCGGAGCAAGACCTCTGTGATTACAGCATTGACAAATGGGTTGGGGGCACTCTAGGCACCCTTCTCCACCAAGAAATTAAGCCATTTGCTTGTAATCTCAAAAGAAAATGGGATCTTTATTAGAAAGACACTATAACTACCATTGAGAGCACCTCAAAACTGAAAGGGAAATACATGTATTTTAGCAGCTTAGTGACTTTGGAGCCAGCGTTACCTCCAGCAGTACCAGGAAGAAGGGGTCCAGGGCTGCATCCTCCACAGTTACAGAGTAAGACCCTAAACTCCTGGGGACAGATCAGTGGAGTGACTGACACTGCAAGGCATTTGCAGAACTGCAGTGTGGTCTCTAGCTGCTCTTCCTGTTTTCTCTGTTGGATGGAGAAACTTCTCAGCTTAGCCCGGGACAGCAACTCTGTGCAGTAGATGGATGATGGCTTACAGGGTAGGGTAAGAGCAGGAAGCAATAAACTGTATGGCTGGATTAATGCTATCATTAAATAATAGCAATATGTATTTCAGGGCCCCATTTTGCAGGGCTCCAGACCTCTAATTTTGTACTCTTGATTCACTCTCTCCTTAAAACAAGCCTGTACCTTACCTTGTGCTACCCTGTTCATTCTTGAACACTCCTCTTCCTGCTGGTTAAGAATGAGGAATAATGGACAACTAAGTGTAACTATCTAGTGTGATGCTATCAGACACAGCATGGACTTAGCAATAAGCATTATGTGCCATCAGCATTCATTGTGTTTGAAAGGCAGCTTCTGCCTTTGCGAGCTTCTTGTGTGCACTTCTGCAGGAAGCCTGCAGGGCTACAGGAGACTTCACCTGACATTAACACTTCTTCAGGAGAACAGTTTCCTGCTAAATGTGGAATGGCTCTTTCACTGAGGGAGACGCCCTCTCCCTTGCTTTGAAGATAAGAAGACACTCCTGCTCAGCTGGGATGGAGCAGCTCCTGGGCTGCAACTGTTGGGTATTGCAGTGTGGAGGGGAGCAGGGCCAGCTGAAAGCACCTTCAGAAGATGCCACAGGAGCTTTCCTCAACCTTGTCCTCACCTGGCTGGAGTGCGGGAGAGGGCTCCTCTGACTGAGGAATACTGTCAGCTAAGGGTCATATTTCAGCTGAAATCAGTGAGAGCTGTGATAGCAGCTCCTGGTCTCTACCTCTCCCTAAAATGGTCAGCAAACCCGTCCCGAGGAGAAATGTGTGCAGCACTCTCAGATGTTTGCCCCCTGGGTGGATTTAACTGGACTCGAGGCTCCCATCATCCTTCCTCTTCGGCTCCCTGTAAAAGGCAGGGAGATGCTCCTGACTCCGAGAGCCACATAATCATAATAAATGCATTTGCTGGAAGAAATTAAACAACAACAGGTGTCCTTCAGAACCCTCAATGACTGTTAAAATAATTTGCATTTGTGAATAAACAGCAGCAGAAATTATTTGTCTGACAGCTTCTTATTATTAAAATTAAGACCCCACTTAATCCTGCCAATGTCAGTGGGACCCAAGATGACCTGCTAAGTGCTGGTCACAAAAGTTAATGTTGCTTAAGGTAAGTTTTAATGGAAGCAGCCCATTTTTTTAAAAAGTATAGTATAAAAATACTTTGGAGTGGTCTTTGTGGCCATTGAAGTCACTGGCAAAATGCCATGGCTTTCTGTGAAGCAACAAAGCAGAACTTTTACACTGTCTACAACAAGTTCCTTGTGCAACATCGCAGTTTTGGGGACTTACACTGGCAGGAAGTTTGGTCCTAGAGTCAGGTGTGCTCCACCAAACAGTGCTCTAGGCAGAAGCTGCACATCCACTTGGAGAAAATTCCTTATCTGTGTGCTGGTTTTGGCTGGGATAGAGTTAGTTATTTTCACAGTAGCTGGTACTGGGCTGTGTTTTGGATTTGTGCTGGAAACAGTGTGGATAATGCAGGGATGTTGTCGTTATCACTGAGCAGTGCTCACACACAGCCAAGGCCTTTTCTGCTTCTCACCCCACCAGCAAGTGGGCTGGGGGTGCACAAGGAGCTGGGAGGGGACACAGCTGGGACAGCTGACCCCAACTGACCAAAGGGATATTCTATACCGTAGGACGTCATGCTCTGCATATAAAGCTGGGGGAAGAAGAAGGAAGGGGGGATGTTTGGAGTTACGGCATTTGTCTTCCCAAGTAACTGTGACGTGTGATGGAGCCCTGCCCTGCTGGAGATGGCTGAACACCTGCCTGCCGACGGGAAGTAGTAAATTAATTCCTTGCTTTGCTTTGCTTGCATGCATGGCTTTTGCTTTCCCTATTAAACTGTCTTTATCTCAACCCAAGAGTTTTCTCACTTTTACTCTTCTGATTCTCTCTCCCGTCCCACTGGGGGGAAGTGAGCATGCCTCTCCCTAGTGTTGTTGTTAAATTCTCAATTTGAGGTATAAGATATCCTACAATGCCATAATTTCAAGTGAGAGCTTAAATTCAAACCCTGTTCACTTAGCAGAAAGCATATACCACGTATGCTCAATAAGGCTTACTGCAAGCAATGTAAGTGAGATAGGGAAGGTTTTATGCTGATTAGCTTACTTTTTTTTTTTTTGTATATATTTTATTGCTACTCAAAAGTTAAGGACTGATAGGTAAAACAATGCATTTGCAGCAGATTTGCCAAAATGTAAAAATATTGATTTTTGAAGACTCTTGCCCACAGTGTAAAAGTCAGAGTTAAAATCAATATCCCCAGCTATATAAATGTTACAATAACAGAGCCTTTAATGCATAAAAATCTTGTACATCAGATGACAAAAATAGTTTAAATTCACTTTTTGCTTCAATTTTAAAAGGCAAAGTGAAACATCAATTATCTGCTGCTCTAAATTTTGAGCAGTAAATTATTTTTCTAGACATATTCTCTTCTAGAAATACTACTTTTCCAGAGTACCAAGAGTCCTATCAATGCTCCTCATCCTCACACGACTGCACTCAGCCTCTGCTGTACCGACACAGGACTGTGCACCTCCTCTTGGGGGAGACACTCTCGTCCCAGGAACACTGAGAAACGCTGGTCTGACAAACTTTATAACCTGTTTTGTTTGGCCACCTCCAAACACTTTCCACATGCCTGCAAGCCATTAGCCCAAACTCCAGAGCCACATCCCACACATACAGATGCCTCTAAAGAGGGTGGAAGGTGCTAGCACCCAGGACCCAGCCCTCCTGATGGAGCTTCTCACCCAGTGTTGTTCACCACTGTGGTTTAGCCACGGGATAACTCTGTTCTGGGCCTTTTTGATAAATTAGATGTTGCTGTTGGGATGATATGTCCTTATCTACTTTTTTCCTCCAGGGTGCATGATACATTATCCTTCAATAACTTCTCTGCTACTCCCGGACCCATATTTCACCTGTTCCCTTCCTGTTTTTCAGCAATTCCAGCAAGATCCTAGCATAGCTCCTTGACTGATCAAGTTGTCCTCCTGCATTTCTCTCCAATTATTTTATCTTCATGATGTCTGTCTGAGTTAGGCCAGAGGTAATAGAAGAGTATGATTTCCTGGGGAGCAGCAGACACAGCTGTTACTCTGACCTTGCCCCACATTTCCTGAAGATTTTAGCCTGCTAGCTTTAAATATCTCCTTGTCTCAGATCAGTGAATGAGGATAGTGCTACCTCTCGGGCACTTTTTTGTACCAGTATGAATTATATTAACATTTTGTTATTTATTAAATTCTGCTAGTGACCTAGAGAAACACTGGATTGTTGGGACTGGCCACAGAAAGGGAAAGGGCAGGTGATGAGCCTCGTAGCTGCTCTGAGAGCTCAGGTGGGGCGGATGCTTGCGGGAAGAGAAAGGACAAAAGTTCACCTCCCAGGCGGCTGCCTGTCTTACTGGCAACCTCACATTTGGCCAGAACTTGCTTGCGAGAGAAGATTGGCAGCTACTGCCCTTGGGTCTGAGAAAAAAATGTTTTAAATACTTTTGATGGGCTTTCAGACCATACATTTTTTGCAACAGTTATACTGTTCATGGGAAGTTGCTCAAATGAGACTTCAATTGCTTATGTGGGTGGAGGCATTTGGCAACCCAACAGAGAAAACCAGATTTTTTTAGGAGATGCTTTATCCCTGGAGTGCAATTGTTTTGTCACACATTTCTTTCACCCTCTCAAGGTTGAAAAGTTTTTGGCAGCAATAACTGTAGAGCTTGCAAAAGACACGGTTTCCAGCACAGTGCGTCAGATGAACCTAACGAGACAGATCCTTGGCGGCTGTAAGTGGGGACAGCTCCATTGACAACAGTACAGAGAGACTGATTTACACCTGCAGAAGACCCAATATGTTCAAAACTTGGAGGTTGCAATTATAGCTCTGAACACAGCCTAATGGCTCATGCCTTTACTCCGTTTCAATGCTGTGTATGATGCCATTTCCATGAACGGGGGTAACGGGATATTATACCATTACAATAGTTTTGGTCGCCTTCTTCTTTCTTCTCACCTTTTTATTGGAAGCATTCAGGCAATTGCATGTAAATAGATTTCTTTTACAGCTCTTGATGTGAAATGACTTTTTAATGGCATTTTTGTTGCACCTGCTCCAGTTGATGACTAGGCCTGAGAATAGGAAACTTTCTCTAGTACACTTTCTTGACTGGTAATGGTTCTGGTGCTCAAAGGACTAGACATACACAACAAGTCGAGCCCATCAAGCTGATCTTTGTAAGTGTAACTGTACTAATATGAATGCAAAAATACATTCTCAGTTTCATGCACACTGTGTTCTTTTAAGCAGCACAGAAAAATACTTCACTCCCCAATAAATGAGGTTTTACAGCCCATGTTGTATTGGATGTGATCTCAGGTGACTACTGGTTCACCTTGACCTGACAGATGGAGAGTCTATATATTTTACTTAATACACTCAACGTTCACACTCACATACACATACGCAAAACCAGGAATTTCCTATGCAGGCAAATTTCTGTATGCAACCAAATGCAGAATTTGACAATGCAGCTTTGTGCTCACTTTTAAAGATGTACACAAACAGTTGTAAACAATCCTACACTGACAGGCACGAAATAGTAGATGCAAAGGTTTTACATAAATAATAAGAGATCTGGGGACATGCTACATGGGTTCAGTCATCCTGTGTTACTCCCTGGCAATACAGATCTTGGAAACGTGGACTCTGTGGCCTATTCTGTTTACCTGAAAAGGCAGGTCTCACATTTTCAGAGCTTTTCCTTAGTAGCAAGGTAATGATCAGGTCCTGAGTGTAAAGTGGAAATTAAAAAGTCTATTTTTCATGTTTATTAAAATTCCATAGTGTGTAGGCTCTCTGAAGAGTCATTAAGTGCTAAGTTCTTTACACAAAATTTAATTTAACTAATTTCCTTATAAATTCTCCATACAGAACTTCCCGAAATGTTTACCAGTGCAAGAAACCATTACAGGGATTGTTTTAAGTCATTTGCCTCCAGATAAAATAGACATTTTGGAACATTTTTATTTCTGCTGTCTAATAAATGAAGTGTTACAATTCTAAACTTAATATCTGGCATCACCATTATTTTTCCTTGCTTTACATCCTTCCTAGAGGTTCACAATGACATAGAAAGATAAATTGTTGTAATATTTTCTGCACATAGGGAAACATTTGTTTTTTCCTCCAAGTTTGTCTTTGAAGATGACTTACTGTAGGTTGCCTTTTTTTATCTTCACAAATATGTTTAGTTTATAAAACCTTGACCTCTAATTAGAGGCTAATTCACTGGCTCTGAGAAATGTCCTGTAATAAATTAGAACTGTGGATTTTTGGACAGAACCCCACTGACTGCAAATGGACCTTGTCCTTGAAGGGACTAACAGACTTGACACTTTCTTAGTTTATTTAAAACATTGGTGCTTTTAAACTTGAACTAATTTATAGGTTTTCTTCTATTTGTGATTATTCTAAGTGAGAATGTGCTAATCTTTTATACTATAATACACAGACGCCCATCATCACCAATAATATTTTAATTGATGCAACTGAGAATCATGTCAGCTCTTTTCAGGCTGGCCACTTTGGCAGCTCATCATTATTTTACAATTGACCAACATACTCAAGTTTACTGCCTCCAACTGCTACATCTGCAGTTTGTAGCAGAAGTCCCTGTAGTCTCTGACACTATGTCCATCTTGTGGGACACAGATGCTAACGCCTGGAACTCATCCTCATGCCTCCTTTGGAAGGGACCCCGTTGTTTGTCATTCTTCCCTCACTTTACTCCATTCCTGAGTTGCCACTGCAGCACCGGCTTCACCAGTGTTAAAGATACTTCAGTTGGCACCACCAGCTGCTGTCAGCACCATGACACGTATGGTCTCTTTGACCTTAAACTAGGGTTAGCAAAACAGGCTGTTAAAAAGGCCGTTTCATCATCTGATCGTCTCATTTCAGTCCTACCATCTAAATGCCAGTAAAAATGAATTCTTTAAAACCTTAGACAGTGTTCTTGTGTCTCTCTGTGAAAACCTTTTGCTACGGAATTGTTTAACCATTCTAGCTGCATGCATTCATTCATTCATTCATTCATTCATCACATGTTATGTCACTTATCTCTTTGCTTCTTGAAGCATTACAATTTTAAGACTCATATTGTATGAGCTGTAAATACATTTGATGCAGTTTCCCTGCTACTGAATACAAAACCAAGAGTTTTGGAATGGAAAAACACTAAGCCCAAGCACACTTTGTATAAGCAATATCGTACTATACCAATGATATTCTGGAAAAAAAATAAACCCAAAAGTTAACTGAGTTTCAATGCATGTCTGCTAGGCACATACAATTTAATCCTTCCTCTACAGGGAATACCATATTTCAAAACATTAGTTAAATATATTAGAATATTTTATATTCTTTAAACCTAATTTATATGTAGTACAGTCTATTTACATCATCCGTCACTAAAAGTTCCCACTTGAAGATTTAAGACCACAATGCTCAGAACAGCAAAAGCACTCTGTTTACCCAGGAGCCCAGCCCGACAGGAGGTTATGCCAGGCTTTCTGCAGTCCCACCTACGCCTTGCAAAATAGTTTGAAAGATACTTCATAAGAATATGCAAATCCTGCTTCCTGATCCATTGCCTCCTCCAGTATCATCTTCAGTTTCAAGTACTGTTGTATAATTCGACAAGGGCTGTGTTTACCCAAAGAAACCTTACTGAGTCTGCTGTGATTCCTGCATCCAGTATCATTACACGCATTATATAGACATCCCAAAGGAGGGAATGGATGTCTCGCTATACCCCAACCCTTTGCTAGCATCTGTAAGATGACTTCACTACCATTTAACTCAAGCCTAAGCCTGCTCTCAAACTAGAGTCACTTACCAGCCACACTTTACATACCAGCATGCACCGAGACACAAACTCAACTTGAGCTCTCTGGAGGCATCAGTCTGATCACCTCTGGTGTCTTTGCATAGGCTCAAGCACTCATTCTTGTAATCTAGGAGCAGGCACAGACAGGGATGTGTATGCTACATCCCAGTCTCAGCTCCTCCTAAACTCAGATGTAAAGGCAAACTGGGAACAGAGAGTGCACAAACTGTTGAGTTTGGCACGCCGGAGTCTGCTTGCACACCTGCTCCCCGTTCAACGTTCTCCAAAGGTCACAATGATGGGAGAATCCCAATAGACCATCTCATCACTGCCACTGCTCCCCTGGATTCTCCCCACCCTCTCTGTGTGCACTTGGTCTTTTTCTAAGAACTCATAAATTCTCATGCTCATCAAAACTTTCACACCTCTGGCCAGCTCACTCGAGCCAGAACTTGCTGGTTTTTAACACTTCAACAGACACAAAGTCCTGTGACATGTTTAAGTTATCTTCAGATAACTTTAAAACCACTTTTTCTGAAAATCCCTCCATGTGAGGCAACAAACATCATTTTAGCAACTGTTCCCAAAACAGACCCAAAATCCCCAGAGAGTAAATAATTTGCCTAAAACTTCCTAATGAGTCAGGAGCACATCTGGCACCTGAAACCAGAGCTGCCAAGTCCTCCTACACTGCCATAACACCCTGCTAACACCGCTTTCTTTGTCACTGCCCTTACCATGGTACAAACATTCTCAAATCTGGTTTGCTCTCCAAAATCAAACACTGGTGCAACTCTGACCCCTGAGAAGGGGGGTACCAAAGCACAAGTACCAAACAACTGAGGTGCTCCTGCTGACCTCAGGCTGATAACCTGTTTCCAGGGCTGTAAGATTTTAGCAGGAGAATCAGAAAGATCAGTGTTTTCTCTTGTCCTGTCCTCTTCAGAATTACAAGGATTTTGCAGTCTCCCAGTTCACAGAGGCAATATACAGCAACCCAAACACCCGTAAGGCATAACAATGAAACGTCCCTACGCTTACCTGTAACAATGTCAGCTCTCTCAGCAATCTTTTCATTCAAAATGGATTGTCTATATGTTGAGATTAGTTTGACTATACACATCAACACTATCAATGCATAATCACGGCTTATTAAGACAATTTACCAAAAAGTGACTTTATACAAACAAAGTCAATGTTTGCATGCCTCAGTATCTGGTATGTGCTCAGCTGCACTAAGAGGGGGTTCTGAATAAACGAGGGAAGGAGATAGCAAGAGCACCAGCGACTGAGTCATGAGAGCCCTAATTGTGTTTGCATAAAATCTACCTGATTGGCTCCCTAATGACATACACCCTGACTTTCCACTGATTGCATCTGCTTCTGCATTCGAATCAGAATATGCAACACCCATATTTAGAAACATTTTGATAGAACCTCTAGGACAGGACACATACAACTTGTTAAAAATGTGAGTTCCTTGTGGGACTGTCTGGGTCAAAAGCAAACTAGGGATGTTCCTGCTAAAGCAGCAGCCTGCTCCTTCATCCTGGAAAGTGATCCACCCCCCTCTGCCCCATTCCCCTTTAAAATTAAAAGCTCAGTCACAGCACCATCAGTTAGGATGATTTTTGTAGGTTCATCAACCAAAGCTCCCCGCAAATACTGCAGGCACAGCTCCCTCCGCAAATGAAAGAGACATTCTGAGAAGTTTTGCGTGTTCACTGCACTGTTATTGCCCACACCTTGCAGTATCTGAAAGAGCTGCTCTTCTCTCTGCCTCCACGTCAGTGTCTTCAAGGAGAGTAAATCAAAATTAAGAAAAAAAAATATCTCCAAAGCTCCATTTGGAGGATCTCAACTGTGGTATTTGGCTCTCGGCTGGAGTTCGAGCAAGTGCAGAAAAATAATGATTTCAGAGTCAAGGTCTATCTTATTTGTAAGAGAGAAGAACACTGGCCTTTGCAGTGCAGCAGTATAATGAACAGAAGACAATACATACAGATGAAATTAACCTGAGCCTGTGGAATTTCCTCTGTTTTTTTCAAGATCTGATTTAACTCACTGCTTTCTAAACAGATAATGGTACTGTTCTTATATCCAGTTTCTTTTATTTTGTTTTTCTTTAAAAGCCCTTCCACTGTCAGTAACTACGAAGTAGTCTTGAATTGCATAGGAAATGTGTCTCAGCAGAACACTAATAAAATGATGCTGTGAAATATATGGAGACAAGAATGTACCTTTATATGAATAGCTGGGATTAGCTTCATGTTATGTGATAGGAAAATGCATGCAAAGAACAAACTCGCTGGCATTGGATTTTTCCCCTTTAGTCATATTGCTAAAAAGTCATTAGTACAGGGATCTCCAAGAAAGTCAACACTCTCCTCAAGAAAGGAGCAGTGAAGGTGTCAGAATTAGCCAGTTTCTATTATTTCTGCTTGATGAAGTAGATTAAGGGCTGACGATCATGCAGGGCATCACAACAATGCTCCATATTTTATTTTTCTGCAAGTTAATGTCACATCTGACATTTACAGTCTGCTGAAGTTCAGGATCCAGCTCTCATCTAATGTAAACTGGTACAACTCCACTGGCTGCAGTGGAAAGCACTGGTTAATACCGCTGGAGCAGTGGCGACAGACGTCAGGATAGGTGCTCATTGCAATCCCCGCCTTGTATTTCCAAACACCGGGCTAGTGATGACTGATCTTGTCATCTTCTCCTTAGTACTAGACGGCTTTACATAAAGTGGATGCTTCCACTTTTTTTGCTTCTCAGGTTTTTCTGTCTTTGAAAGTCTCCCTAACAGTTAGCAATCTATCATCAAGGCTATAAAGTCTCTTTGAAGAGTAGCAGTACTCTTGCTTAGGATTTAGGATTCCACTAGGTCAGTCAGACTTTAGGAAACTTTATAGAACATGTATTAGTTATTAATGAATTTTACCCTTGAGAGCCCCACTGAAAATCTAATACAGGAGCCTGGATGGATCATTAATCAGGCATCTTTGTTTTAATACTGTTTAAAAACTACTGCTACAACTGAAACCACAGAAAAAAAAATGCAGATCTTCATTCTTCACTTTTAATAACATTATTTTCCAGCACATTATGCCACCAAAACACCATCCAGATGTTATTGCAGCCCTTTCAAATCTTTATACATATGTCTCAATGCAGAGAAATCCAAGCTGAATATATAACAGCAATGAGATGACACATCTGCAGCACTCCTTATTCCATCTGAAAATTCTTCAGCTATTCTGTCTCGGGTTTGTTTGTGTTCTTTAAACATTATTTGGCAAAATAAATACAATCAGAGATCAGAATGGCACTATTTGTCGAAATGCACTGGCTTTTATATATTTGAAGGGATATATTGCACCCTGCTTCGTTGGATTTCATTTCCGTGTTAGTGAGTATTTGTGGTATTCATTCAAATCTTGTACTTCACATCTTAGTATTGATTTTTATTTCTTCTGTCCTTGATCAAGAATCCCAGAGTTAAAAGATTCTCTAATCTCAGAAGCACAGTCTCCTCGTGCTTGTCATATCTATTAGACCGATCTCTGAGAAGTACAATATGCTCCTCCCCAGAAGGCAGATGGTGAAGTCATTTTTCCCTTCTGCTCATCGCCAGAGGTGAGTAGGCTAGGTTGTCTTCCACTCATTTCACTGGGATCACAAATCTACTGTAGGGCATGCGTTGATGTTGACAAAGGGATCGTCAAGCGTACAGCTGTATGAAGAGATGGTAACATACACAGATCTCAAAGAGAGCCCTCAACTAGAACAAGTCCTAGAATACTCTCTAAAAAAGATACCCATAGTCTACATTTTGAGGATAGCAGTACCCTTCCCTTCTCCAATCTCTCCATTACCCTTTACCTGTGACTCTTGCTACCCTGCTCTCAGCTACACAGATACGTCAGGTTGGGTTTGTCCTCCCCCGCATTTTCCCATTTGGAACCATGACATCTGACATTTTAGAGGACTCAAAACAGAATTAAAAAGAACAACAACCTGGTTTAAATGCAATAGTATAAACAACACAGAACAAATGATCATGACTGCTGTGGCCAGCCTAAGTGAATGCCTGTCTTCCCAGCAGCCATCCAACCACCTACACACTGGTGACTAAGTTTCAGTCTGCTTCCTAGTAGCTTCTGGATGAATTTAGGTCTCATCCTCTGCTGTGGCAGTTTCTTACTACTCATTGTTCCTTTTTTTCCCCTCACCTAAACTCTCCCATTTGCAGGCATGAGCTCAACAACAAAATGCAGCTCAGTCAGAGCTAACGCTTGCAAAGGAACAAACACTGGTGCTACTGAACTGGTGATCTGCCAATTCTCTCTTCAGTATAACATTCAAATAATGTGGCTGTCATTATAAAAAGAGCCTGGTAGCAAATCTACAGGCAGAACATGCAGTAAAAAATAAATACCTGACCCATAATTCTTGATGTCCAGTGTTCAAAATGTCATATTTGGGAAAGTCTGGGGAGGATAATAATAAGTGAAAAGAAATCACTACCCATCCAAACACTTCCAAAAGCAGTTTGTCAATGTTGAAAGCTGCTGCAGGTACTTTCAGGTGGTTTTTGGTGTGTTTGTGGTGCTAGGGCCCATGTGCTGTAAATCACAGAATGAGATTAACTACTTAGCTAATTAGAATGTGACTAGCTAATACATATTTTCTTTACAAGCACAGGGACATGGAAGTATGCAGTGACTCTGTGGTCCAAAGTCCAGCAAAATATAGCCTGTAGGGAGTTACTTTTCTATAAGCATGTAGAAGAATTACTTTGTAGCCAGAATCTCTGATTTGAAAATTAGTTTTTCTTCTCATTTCATAGTTCATAGGACACACATTACTCCTTGTCCCAGCAGGCAAAGTCATACATTCACCAGAGGTGACCTTCTGGGAATGACCGCATTTATCTGTCTGTTGTACAGGATGTAAGAACTGGGGAGCCTGCCTGCTCTTTTACAGAAAACAGCATTCAAAAGAGTTTTATTATATTTATATTAAACTATGCTAATAGAACCTAGGGGGGGAACAGAAATAGCAGATAATGTTCTCAGCTGAAAGCTGGGCAGCTGAACCTGATTGCAACCTGATCACTTGTAGAGTGAAACTTTATCATTGAAACACACAACTTGAGTGACTTGGCTCTCAGGACAAGCAGCAACACCTCTTTATGCTGTCTAGTCATTTTGACTATAATGACAAGTGAATGACATTATCTGGTGATGATCACACTTTCTTCTAGACAAATCTGAGCACTCGGATGAACATTAAGCTAATTTGATACACATTGATTGAGGATGAAGCTAGAGACCATCATCCAGTTTCTTTGCGCTTCAGCTCCCCATTTGTAAAATGGATAGGATATTACTTCGGGGGTGATGCAAGGACAAGTGAGTTCAAATTTGCAAAGGCCTTCCTAACCGTTACTGGTGGGAATGGGAACAACTTTGACACAGCTGTGATCCTGAGTGGTACAGGACCCAGTGCAGCCTCCCCACACCACCACGTGCAGTATATTTCAAAGGGCTCTGTGCCCAGGGGGTTGGCTACAACCCCACAGGCCTCATCAAAGAATATATATCTAAGTGTTCTTCTTTATATGCAATTCTCTTTTTTTTTCTTAGTGTTGTATATAAAGCTATACCTGAGAGCTACAGATACAGGTAACTCCAAAAAACAGAGCCACCTTTGTTGTATGGTGCAAAGTGATCTTGAATTTAATCTCTGGTGCTACCTGAATCCAGCAAATTATCACAGTTCACATCATTGCATGTTGGGGTTCTCCATCTAGATAGGTTTTCCAATTAAAATCAGACTCCATTCCTAGCTAGTGGTAGAAGAATATATCCATATTTACAGGTTGGTTTGCTCCTTTGCATGAAGACTTAATATCATGATTTACCTCTTGATCTCCTGAAATAATACTTAGCATCCAACTACCACCACCCATCCAATTGAAAAGGTAAATATATCAACATCCTGACACATAAACATGCCTAAAACAATCTCTGTTATTAGGTCAGTGCTAACCTACCAGCTACAGAGTATTTTCATGGTACATAAAGACCCTTAACTTACATGTAGATCTGCACAGAATGTATCAAGAATTAATTCCTACAAATAACCGGGCAACTGTAAGACAGGAATTATTTCAGTGATTTCAGTGGAACTGTCCTGAGCTGCACCAGCTGCTGCATCAACTCACTGCAGTAACTTATGGCTGTAAAACTGATGAATAAAAGGCTCCAGAGAAAAATGTCCCAGCACATTACTCAGTTATTTCAGAAGTACCTCTGTAAATCAGCAAGGCTATCTACACTGGATTTTAGACTGACCGGAATTCGTAGCTTTGTGTTAGTTCATTAATGCCAGGGAACAGCTGGGGTGTGACTACTCTAAGTATTTACTACGCTGTTTGGAAAGCTTCTTACATGCTGCAGGTAACGTTGCTCTGTAGCTAGACTTTCTAATAACCAGCTTTGCTTTGCAAAGATATATGAGAGCTATAAACAATGTTAATACCTGCAAGTTAATCTTTTATTATTTTTCCTTCATAGCAAAGCAAACTCAAGCATATGAGTACATACAAGAGCCAATAAAAAATGGGGAGCAGAATACAGGAGGCTCTTAGGAAACAAACTGACAAATTCATGTAAATCTATGCCTACATTGTTATGCTGATATATGCAGATTTCTTTTTTTCATTTCTGATGCCACCAGGTTACTTTCTGGTATCCACGCTAGGGGATCATCCCCCACCAGGCACTATTGATCTGTGTGAGTACGTGTCGCAATCTAAACACAGGCTGCTGCAGCAATGCTCCCACCTCGTTACTCTGGAGCAGACACTTCATTTTGAACTCCTGTTCCAACAATCCCTCATCACCACAGCACTAGCCTATTGGACGTCATGATCAGTGCCACCTCCAAACGTCCCAGCAATGGAGGCAAAATTCAGGTTTGCAGGGGTGGGAGGAAGAGAATGGCAGGGGTGGTGGGGTGAGATGTCTCACTGGGAGATCCATGATTTTAGAACAATCTGGTCAGAAAGAAGTCAGGATGTGATGATGGGGAGGAGGAAGGGAAGTGTGTCTCAGTAGTGAGGGAGGGAGGGGAGATGGGGGAGCTAGGAAGCTGTTGGGAGAGGAGGGCTGGGAGAGTGGGATTTTTGAGGGGGGCTGCTGAAGGGTTTGGAAATGAGTGAAATGTATGAATGAGTGTCTGCTGATACCTCTGTGGTGAGGCAGGGCGGGGAAAAGGGCACAGCCAGAAGGGGACAAAAACCCAGAGATTTTTGTTCCTGCTGCCAGGCAGAATGGGGAAAGGCACGAAGGCAGTGCTGGCAGCACCAGTGAGAGCCTCCCGCTCCACGGCAGAGCACTGTGGGATCTCGGAGCAGGGCTGAGCTCTTCCCATCCCTCCCTACACCCCATTCCCTGCAGCTCTGGATGAGGAGACATGCCCTCTGCATCCTGTCAGGCTCAGCTCCTGCTTCGTTTGCCTGAGCTCTGTTCTCAGTTCAATCTCGAAATATTATATTCAGAATTACATAACTGAACTTATGTCTAATTTAGCCTAACCTCATCAATGATTAAACAATTAAACTTATTATTGCTCTTCTGTCTAATCCAGGAGGCATCGTAATGAAATAGCGCGTCTGGAAGAAATTGAAACAATTGAGCAGTTGCAGATAGAGGTCCAGAGGAAGGATGAAAACCCAGCAAGGGCATTTAATGAGCGTCTGGGTTACCACTTCAAGGAGCTTTAACTCATGCTCCTCAGCTCCCTCAGCATCTTGCAGTCAAGATCATTGCTATCAGTTACCAAATGCTGGTTGTAAGTGTGAAGTACAAACCAGTGCAAATGTTGTATCAGAGAAGCTGAAGTGCAGGATCCTTCCCGCCTGCAAGGAACGGCAACCCCGATGCTCTGAACTGATGATGGTTTGGGACCCAGGCAGTGATGTCCGTTCCTCCAGAGCAGCTCAGCTGCGGCCCAATGAAGTCAGTAAAAGGACTCGACTTTCAGGAGCCACCAGAGCACACCTACATCACTGCAGTCCAGATCCATATGGGAGTTGCTTTGATGTAGCCAAGAATATTCGGTGACAAGAAATTACCAGGGAAGACACTTCACCTATGGAGAATGCTTTTCTCTTTTTTCTGCCAGATTTTCTTGGCACACTGTTACTCCCATTTTTCTCTCAAGCATTTTGAAGAGTTGGTCATTTATGGACAAGGAGGAAAAATCAGTAATGTGCTACTTTGGCAAGGATCTGAAGCTCACCTTCATTTAAAACGTGCTAATAGTCCAACCAAATACAAGAAAGTTTTCATTAAAATATTGCCAAAAGGCAATTAATTGTTTCAAAAGATCACATCCATGTTCAAAAAAAGAATTGTTAGTGAAATCTCTACATGGAAATGTAAAACCAACATGCCTTTTTCAGATTTTCTAGAAACCTGGAGGTGGTTAAACTAAAATTCCTGGACCAATGCTTCAGTAAAGCATTTGACACCGTCTCCC
>NW_010110707.1:0-254 GCF_000699245.1 Pterocles gutturalis
TCTGGGTTTGCCCCAGGCAGGGCTGGGGGGTGCTGGTGGGGCTCGCAGCTCTGCGAGGTGCTTAGCGCATCCTACCCTGCACACAGAGACACTTTGTGTGTGGGATAGAGGAGACGGAGAACCTTAACCCCAGCTCTGGAGGGGAAAATGTGTATTAAATGGGGAGGGCAAAGGCAGGCGGCTCTGTGCCCTTGGAGTAACTTGTGAGGTGGCGGTGGAGGGGATTTTCTGTGAAAGACTTTGGGGTTGAGGCA
>NW_010110707.1:367-1018 GCF_000699245.1 Pterocles gutturalis
GTGCCCCTCTGCCCTGCTGCGGCAGCAGCATGAGGACGGCCGCCTGCACCCAGACCCCCCTTTGCTCTTCGATTGCCTCGTTTTGCTACGGCTGGATGCTGCCTGGGACGAGTTAATAGGGTTTTGATCTCTATTATCGCAGCGTGTCTTCTGACTTTCTTGCTTTCTGTTCTTTTCTAAGGCAGGCAGGGATGACGTGTGCCTCTAACCCCTTCATCCCTGCTCTCGGGGCTGCTTGTCACTGAGCCGGAGCTGAGGAGCGCTGCTGCTGTGCTGGGATGGAAACAGCCCATTCCTCTGCTGGGGGGAGGCGGCGGCGTAAATACCGGCATTCAGCAAAAGCATACGTATCTTTGATTTAATGAGGATGCTTCTCTTTTAATCCAGCGAGCTTTTAGGGCAAGATGTAAAAGTGCTATCCTGACTGCATGGGTTACTAATAAGCTTTTTCTTTGCAAAAGGAGCTCTGAGTAATCTGGGTGTAAGCTGATTGTAGCCTCCTGCTCCCTTGCCCTGCAGGGTTGTTTGGGCTGGTGTGGGAAGGAGGTTATTCCAGAGCACCTCTAGATGCCCCCCCAGGGTGCAGACATCAGGCACAGGGAGCAGACCACGTACCACGGGGGGGGTCTGACTGCAGGCAGCCCCAGGGTG
>NW_010110707.1:1037-3120 GCF_000699245.1 Pterocles gutturalis
CTGGGCAGGAGGAGATGGAGATGATGGAGGTGAACTCCTCGGGGGGAGGTGATTAGTGTCGTCTTCCTCCCACAAACTGAGCGAGGCATTTTCATTACTATTTAATGGGAGGCTTTGTCTGCTCTGCTGCGCCCAAACCCTCCTTGCTCTGAGATGCTTTGGCTCTTGAGGCCCTAGGAAGGCTCCGTGCAGGGAGGAGAGTGCAGCCTGCTGGGCTTTGGAGGAATGCAAAAGGCATGCAGGAGCTGGCGACCTGGAAATCTGCCTCCCTGCTCTCCTCCATCCTCCCAGGTGTGTGTGAGTTGTGAGGTACCAGGAGGATATCGCATCTCTGCTGCCCCAGCAGTGGCCAGCCCTTCCTCACGTGCAAATCCAGCCTTTCCCCAGCCCTGCCCGTGCTGCTGCTCTCTGAGCTGCTCCAGGTTTGACACAGGCCGTGTGGTCAGATGGTTTGGGTGTAATTGCAGCCGCCTTGCTCCGGAGATGCCGTGTCGAGCTGTGTACACCGGTCGTACCTGCCTGTTGCAGTAATCTGATCTGATTAAAATGAAAACCTCTCGAAAGCCTGACTGGGAAACCTATCCTAAAAGCCCTGACAGCAACAACTGTGTTGCAGTGTTGCTGGTTTGTTTCCAGAATATGCTCCATCAGACATCTGTTGGGGGGGGCTCCCTTTCATGGACCAGGTTCCCTGCAGGTCCCTCCCCTGCCCGTAGCCCCTGAAGCATCTGAATTTGGGAAAGCAGGAACCAAAATCTCTGGATAAGCTCAGTTTTGCTGCCTTTTGTGTTCTTCCTCCCATTGCCCTGGCATCTTTCTTCCCATACCCACGATTGTGTAGTGTACAGCCCCAGTGTCGAAAGGCAGGTCAGGATCAGACCCCCCCTGCCCTGGGCTCTGCGGTGGTGGAGGTGCACCAAGAGCCGTTAGTCAGCATGTCACAGCTAGCAGCCGGTTTGCTGGGAGCTGGTGAAAAGGGCGTAATGCATGGAGCAAGCTCGCCTGCATCCCAGCAGTGACCCGGCAGGATGGTTGAGCATCCCCAGATGGAGCGGGACCAGGCGTGTCTGGAGGCTGATGTGACGAGCTGATTGCACTGCTGGCGCTCAGAGTATGGCAAATACATTTCCATGCATCTCCTTCTGTAGGAAGAATTTGCATAACGCTGTACAGAAAATAATTAGCGTAAAATGGCTGCAAGGAGGCTGTTGGATGGGTAAGGGACTGCCGGGGGTGCAGCGGGGGCCCTGGGCTGTGCTGGCCCCTGTGTGTGCACGTTCCTGCTGCCACGGCTCCAGAGGGAAGGGGAGAAGTGGTCCCTGAGCCGGGGGGGTAACCGGCTGCGATTCCCAGTGGGAAACGGTTCTGGAGCTCTGGTGGGGTGGGAATGGTGAGAAGGTTTCTTGTGACAGAACTTGGTCCTTTAATTGAATCAACTTCTTCTGTATTCTGAATGGGGATTTTCTTCTCCATGTCAGTTTATTTGCTGCAGTAATTAATGGGATTTCTCTGCCGCTCGCTGGATGGACTGCACGTGGGTGCAGAGAGAGCTAAAGGGAAAATAAGCAAAAGGCTGTAGGTGCTCAGGGGCAGAGGGGTGGGGAAAGGGTGGCTCAGGGCTGTGCCTCTCCCCACAGCACTGCTGCAGCCCTGCGATGCTCCGGCCGCAGCCTCGAGTTACCTTTTGGTGCAAGACTAGATTTGGCATTTGGAGTAAAAACCAAACCAACAACCAAAAAAACCCATCCAAATGGGGTCAGAAATTTCTGATCTCAGCAACTCATGCTGGCTTAGGGTGCGAAGGGAGCTGAACTTGAGTAGGGGGGGGTCTGAAAGCAGTGGGGAGGGGACCAGCCTCACTGCTAACTCAGACTCCCTGCAAGAAGGGTTTTCTTCTAATTAAGAGTAACAACAGCAAAAAAGGCACTCAGACTGGTGCTTCAGAACTGACATGGCAAGAAGGGGCTCTTTTTCTTTTCTAATATTAAATTACCAGCCTTTGCCAAGGGGAATGGAGAGGAAGGTCCTCTGCCTGCCAGCTTCCAGGCGGGGCTGGGGGGGGGGGGGCACACCCGCTTCCGGG
>NW_010110707.1:3151-8264 GCF_000699245.1 Pterocles gutturalis
GCTGCATGCAGCTCTTGCTAATTTCTCATGAATAATTTTTGAGCTGGGGAGCGAATTCCCCTCCTTTTTGCTCAGACAGGCGTTTCTGCGCATGAACGCGGGTTGCTATGGCCACGCGCAAGGGCTGCGCTCCCGAGGGATGCGAGCGAGCGGCTGGGGAGAGCGCAGGGGGCTCGGGACCCCCAAAAAAAGGGGGCTGACATCCTGTGAGGGTGTCTGCTGCTTCAAACCCCCCTGCTCTGATCTTGTTGGGTGATTCAGTGACACACCCTAAAGCCTCAATGGCTTTTGTGCCTGTCTGCTCCGGGGCAGGGTTCCATCCTGCATCCTTCATGGAAATCCTTGGGGGTTTTTTAAAAAAAAAATGCATTCCTTGAGATTTTGATGGTGGAAACCTGTTAGCTGGGGTGGATGAGGGACTGATTTGATTTAATGCTGCTGTAATTTAATCCTCTGTAGAGAACACTGCAGGCAGGAGCAGTCAGAGCCCCGATCCCTGGCTGCACCTTGCACGGGGCTGCGGCATTGGGTTTGCTCCTGTTCCCTGAATCTCTGCAGCTTTCTCCAAGGATGCAAAGCATATAAAGGGTTACAGATGCCTGCAGGTTTTGACCAGTTTTCCGAGCTATAAGCGAGGCTGGGAGGCAGATATTATGGGAATTGTATGCATGCCTGAGCGGGAGGGAGGCTGGGCTGCTTGGCATCCGCTTGTCACATGGTGCCTGTTTGGATGCCAGAGGAAGGATCCTGAGGTTGCCACCCAGAATAGATGTTTGTTCTTAAGCTAATTGCACCCTTTCAGTGATTCTCAAATAACAGAGTGACAAAGTTTCTCTGCTCCGAAAATTCCTGGAAAATGCCTGACACTTTGCATTATGCATTGGAAAGAACATTTTGAAAGAGCTAACTAGCAAAATAAACAGCTGTTTGTAATTGTAAGATCATAAAAAGGAGTGTTTTATGAGCAGTGAAAAAAAAATTCTGGTTTTATTGAGCTGTTCCAATGGCCTTGGTTCTGACAGGCTTGTGATTTCCTGAGTTACTTTGGGAGGCGCTTGCCCAGTTCGAGTGGACTGAGCTCCTCAGGGGAACAGGGTTTGAGCATCTTCCCATGTCCAGAATGGTACAGACCCAATTCCTCTGTCTGCGTTTGTGAGAGTAATATTTCAGTGAAGTTTTCATAAATGCATTTCCTTCTCAGATGCTGATGAACCCTCCGGAGCTGTGCTCCCAGCCCTGCCTGCTACCTGCCTCCTCCTGCAGCCGGGCACCGAGGCTCTGGCAAGAGCACCTGGAAAATGCTGCTTCTGCCTTTGTATATATCTGGGCAAGGGGAAAAAAAAAAAAAAGTGGTCCTGCTTGGGACCGAGCCAAAGCTCATTAAGAGAAGCCCCTTGGTGCCTTCTGATGGGGATGGTGTTGCTCTGCTATTTAGTAGTACTGAGCATGGGCTTGTCTGCAAATGAGCATGAAAATCGCATCCCTAAATTAGAGTGAAACTCTTGAGCCTGGGTGAATTGGGTGTAAAGATGCAGCTGAGGGCATACAGGATCAGCCCAGAGGTGATCAGGCTGATGGCTAGCTCTGCCTTTGTTCATGCTGGGTTAGAAATAAAGCTGTTCATCTGATTGCCTTGAAGTGTGGCTTGTTAGGAGTGAAACTAGCAGCAAGGCTGGAAGGCGAAACCCAGCTCTCTCATCGCTTGTTAGAGCTTAAAAACAATCGAAGCTGGCTCTTCCCCTCTCTTCTTTGAGGGGGTCTAATAAATGAGCTGTGAAAATATCTCTTGGGAGAGATGATTTTTTAATGCAGCAATCTTTTAAGCGTATGCTTCCCTTATCAACATTCCTAACAAAGTCTTGAAGTGCAAAAATGTCTGAATGGGTTAGGCTCCGCAGTGCCCTCGGCTCTCAGGGGGACTGGAGTGTGTAACTCTATGGGTGTGGGGAAGAAACCAGGCTTAACCTTCAAGCCCAGCAGCCACAAGCCATGGTACTGGTACCTTCTGGCACTGGCTCCCAAGGGCAAGCGACGACTGCAGGCTGGGGACTTCGCAGTCAGCACTACACTGAGTATTGGAACATTTGGGATCTCTGTGTTGTTTTTTTTTCTTTTAGAGTGGTCCAGCTCCACACGGATCCCTGTGTGCATTTTGGTTAAGAAACTCAAATGTACTTTATTTTTAAAATGAAAGTTAGTGTGTCGCTTTCCTTTGGATTCTGTTCCACTCTTAAAGCCACGGCACAAAACCCAAGCTCGCCTAGTTCCTTCAGTGGAAGAAGAATGTTGTTTGGAAAGCATCAGCCGCTTGTGCTGGAAAAAAAGAAATCTTTCAAAAACCACGTGAAAAACATTTTACTGTTTTCCATATTCCTTTAGCCAACATGGAACATGCTCTGCATTTCTCTATTCTCTTCAGTCCTAGGGGAAGGTGAGGGAAGGAGCTTGGGAAGAGTTTATTTGAAAAGCCCTGGGACCGGTCGTGCCCTGAGCCCGGTGCCTGGCTGAGCGCTGGTTCCTCCCGAGCCCCGTCCCGGTGGCAGCGCAGGCAGGTTGCCCGCCTGGAGCACAGCCAGGGTGCCGGTGGCTCGGGGATGGGATGCGGGACACAGTTGGGATGCTTTGTCTGAGCGATGCTGAGCACCAGACACCCCGATGCTCCCTCCGCAGCTCCTGCCAGTGGGTATCGTGGCTGTTAGTGGGATCACTGGGAAAGCAATTAAGTGTTTTACTAGAAAACCAGCGCAGGCAGGTTGCCCGCCTGGAGCACAGCCAGGGTGCCGGTGGCTCGGGGATGGGATGCGGGACACAGTTGGGATGCTTTGTCTGAGCGATGCTGAGCACCAGACACCCCGATGCTCCCTCCGCAGCTCCTGCCAGTGGGTATCGTGGCTGTTAGTGGGATCACTGGGAAAGCAATTAAGTGTTTTACTAGAAAACCAAAACCAGATTTCAGCTCAAACTTTGGCATACAGAACTCTAGAAAATTGCTGAGTCAGCCCTTAGTTCTCAATCCCTTCTCCTTACCCCTTGTTTCTGCCAGCTGCAGTGGTTTAATAGGTTTTTTCAAAGATATTTTGCATTTAACATGTGCAGCAGTTCGCCACTGTGATGCAGAGCTCGGCTGAGTGAATTTGAGATGAGTTGGGAGGCAGTGGAGTGGTTAAATATTGAAATTTTCCTTTCCTTTGTTTTCTGCTTGTCTTCAAACTCCATTATTTATCTAGTGAAGTTTTCCCCTGCTTCTAGTCCTTGCCAGCGAGAGGAGACTGGGGGGTCTGTAGGACACGGGTTTCATATCTTGCAGCCTGTAGGATGCTGGAAATGTTTTGCACAGCTTTCCTGCCTTTGCCTTCAGTTTTACTTTTTTAAGCACCAGTCTGGTCTTTCAATGTGCATGCATATCCCTTTTATTTATTTTTTAAAATAACAGTAAACAAGTAATCCCCATCCTCCATCCTGTACCCAGTCCTGAAGGTTAAAAGCTGTTTTTCTGCCAGCTTCATTATGTAGAAGCCAAATGCTTCCACCAATTAACTTATTGCTGTTTTGGAGAGGGCTCAAAAGGCAGATGGAGTGGCTGTGCCGGCAATGTTAATGACGGTGTTGCAAAGGGTGAGAATTTTATGCAGAGTAATGTGAAAACTTGCGAAGGCATTGCTGAGAAATAGGCGGGAATGGTGTTTCCCTTCTCGTTCTGAGCTCGAGCTCGGGGTAATAAATAATGTGTGATTTCACAGCGTCTCTGCTCTTCCAGGCTAAACCACGCTGTCTGTCTAAAGCACCCTGCCAAGCCCTTCTCACTGAACTTGGAGGAATTGAATGTCTCTAGAAGAGGCAAAAGGTTCCCCAGCCGGATCTGAAAGGAGCCAAGAGGCTGAGGAGTTACTGGCAGTAAGGAGCTGAAAGGCAGGCAGTGCAGGGAGGGTTTTCCTTTGGAAAACTGGCTGAAAAGGTGGATTTGGGATACCTGGTTTGCCCCTTTTTGGGGAATCATTGCAAGACACGCTTTATAGTCCAGTAAAAGATAATTTTGTGAAGCTGTGGCAGGTGGACAGTCATCAAAAATCAGATTTCCCAGCCATGAGCTCAGTTATCTTGTAGTAATGTGACTTGTTAAGGGAGCATAGATGAGAGGTGATGCTTTCCTTCCTGTGATTCCCCATGTGTAACTAGGATCTGAGTGTGCCCAGGGCAAGGACAACCCGTTACGCAGCATTTTTGCAAAAGCAAATCCAGTTCTACTGAGAGAGGCAGGCTTCCAGACAGCCTGGTGGTTTGCATTTTTATATAAGGTTTGGAAGAATTGCCGTCTTTCTTGGTCCCCTCCCATTCCTCCAAACAGTTCTGTGCTGAAGGTTGCACGTCAGATGGCTCAGGGATGAAATGTCAGCTCTGCTGCTGCTTTGCTCCGTCACTGCTGTCGGAGCGCCCGGGATTTGAAATTAAATGTCAAAGGCATTTTGCCGAACATGGGAACCAGATGTGCTCCAGGAGTGTGTCTGGGAAGAGCAGAGAAGCTTCATTACCTCCATCAGCTCTTCTGGGGAGATTTATCTCTGGGTTTGGGCTGATACCCAGCATCAGGATGGGGTCCTGCAGAGCTGCACTCCACGCAGGGGATGCTGCCTGGTCCAAGGGTGGTGGATGGAGGGATGCGGTGGATGGAGGGATGCGGTGGATGGAGGGATGCGGTGGATGGAGGGATGCGGTGTCTGGCAGCTGCCCGCACATCGTGACGGGCTGTAAGGTGATACAGCAGCAAGGTGATACAGCAGCTTGAGCGCCCTGGGCCAGGCTCTGGGGAAGAGCTGGTGTCTGTAAATACAGCTCACTTATGGGATTAATCACCAGCCGGCAGGCGTGTTCCTGCATTGTCGCTGACACCTGTGTGTTTGATCCGGTTACAGAGCGGGGGAGATGGTGTCTGAGGACCTGGGGGGTGGTGGTGGAAGGGGATGTGTTGGGAGGGTTGCTGAAAGCAGCCAGAAGGTTGGGAGAGGCTGTAAAGGAGGAGCAGAGCCTGTGTGCCCAGGGCATCACCCTGGGGGGATGCTGCATGTGGGTCCCCATGGACCTCAGCATCTCTGCCCGTGCCCTGATGCGCTCCTGC
>NW_010110707.1:8301-21565 GCF_000699245.1 Pterocles gutturalis
GGTACATTCCTGCGCAGGTGGGTGGCTGCACAGTCTGGCTTTGTTCCCAGAGCCCTCTGAGGAGGCACAGAAGGGCTTGCACCATGATGCTGCCCGATGGCTCCTCGGAAATGCTCGCAGCCCTCGGTGCTATTTCTGTGTCCTGTTCCTGGGGGCAAAAACTTCCCTGCTCCTCCTGGTTGCTCTTTTCCCAGATGCTCTTCTGGGCTCATACCACCCCATGAAAATTAAAGCTTTTGTGCTCAAGTCCTTCATCACCTCTGAATACTGTAATTTCCAGTGGGGGATGTTCAGCACTGGAATGATTGCACCCATTCAGCGCTCCCTGAACAGCACCCACAACTGCCAGCAGGTCTGAGAGCCCAGCTCTGCCCCCAGCCTGGCCTCGCTCTGGCACAGCTTCAGGAGCCGGTATTTCTACTTTTTCAACCTTAAACCCTGGAAATATTCACCTTCCTTCTGCTTGTGCTGCTGAAATAACTGCATTTCCCTGATGGAGGGAGTGTTCGGCTTAATAAAATCAAGGGTAGTCTGTACTAATGCAATTGTTTTCTTTTCCATCTGCTAAATAAAAAAATCTCAGTGACTTGTTTTGAAAGGAAAACCCAGGGAATAAGCAGTCTGTTTGCACAGGCAGGACCAAGGATCTCTCTGCCACTGTGTTTGCCCAGGGATGCTCCCATGATGCTCCCTGGGCTCACCCTTGTCCCCGCGTTCACTGGTGGCAGTGCTGTCCCTGCCTGGCCATTGAAACCAGGGCACTGGGGCCATTGGCTCTGGGCAGGGGCAGAGCAGCTCTCATCGATGCTGGGGACCGCTCCGTGCTGTCGTACAGACCCACCCCTGTCCATGACCCTGCTGAGGCTGAAAGCAAGTTTTCCTCCTGGTCAAAGGACTCAACAGGGCACTGGGGGTCCCTGGGAGGGAGTTAGAGGGTACTGGGAGGGTTAATGGCTCTTTCCCAGGCTCTTTAGTGAGCTCATGGGATGCTGTGGGACCCTTCTCCTGCTGGGATATCCCTGTGCCCAGCTGCAGGCTCCACACCTTGCTGACCTTTCCAGCTTTTAACTGAATGAAAGCACAGAGGGAGGGGACCTTGTCTGGGCAGCGTGTCCCCTGCCATGTCTCCTCCAGCCACAGGGATTGACCGTGGCCAGCAGCGAGCGTTGGGGATGCTCAGCCACCTCCCAGCTGTCGAACCCTCGCTGCAGCCTCCTCGGGAGCGCTGCCGAGAGGTGAGCTGAGACACAGCTTCTGCCTGGGTCACCGTCATGTGCTGTCAGGAACGAGACGCAGCCGCAGGAGGAAATCACGGCTGGGATGAGTCGTGCCTGATGCTCTTTGCTGGGCTGGGAGCCCCAGGCTGCCTTGCAGAGCCGGTCCGTGGTGCAAGGTGTGGGGGGATCAGTGTCAGCTCACCCCCATGTCTGCGGGGTGGTGGGAGGTCAGCGTGGGGTTGCTCTGCCCAAAGTGGCTTTGCCCATCGCTGCAGCCACCCCCGAGCATCTTAAGGCATGTCACTGGTGTGGATGGGGCGCAGGGACATCAGGGTTGGTGCCCTTGATGAATTCCAGCCAGACCATCTGCTGGCCCCGGATGTTTTCTTGCCCATCTCTGGGTGCTGCATCCATCGTCTTTGCTGGAGAGGCTCAGCTTGCTGCAAGCCCCCGGTCTGCGTGCTGCTCCTCGGGGTCATGCCATGCCGAGGGAAGCGGAGCAGGCTCCGGTGGGAGCCAGGAGGGGCCAGGCAGCTTTTCCAGAGCGATTGCTGCACAGACTGTCCTGTGGTTGCTGTTTATAGCATTGCTCTGTGCGATTAGCAGTTGGCTAATCACCAGGGACCAGATGCTGCCGTCCCTGGGAGGGGTGGCCAAGGGACATGGTGGGGACAGACGTTAACCTCTTGCAGGCTGGGTGTCCCCTGTTGCTGTTAGCTCTGTTGTGCTTCCTCCGAGCAACATGGGGTGGGTGGCCTTTGAGAGGAGCATTGTGTGAGGGTGGGGAACTGGGACCCTGGTGTCCCCAGACTGCTGGGGGGGGGTTGGGTTTGCGTGTGGGTGCTGCTCCATCAGGAAGCAGACAAAATGCCCGGAGTGTTTCTCACCTTGGGGGTTTGGCTGTTGGGATTCCTGCTTTGGGGTACAAATGGTGCTTGGGAAGCTCCTGGAGCACTCCCAGTATCACCCACTGGTGGGTGAAGTGCTCTCAGACTGGGTCCTGCACAGCACTAAAATGGGGGAACAACACTGGCATCACTGGTGTGTCCTGTGCCCTGAAACTGCCCTTTAAACCTTCTCATTGAGAAACTTTCTCACCTGTGTGTTCTCTTTTTTAATCTGTATTTTTCACACCAGATCCCTTCCTTGTCCCTCTTAAATAAAGCAGCATCCTAATTAAATAAATGACTATGTATTTTTCCAAATAGGTTGCAATATAAGGAGAGTTGTTAAATATTTCCCCCCCCCTCTAAATAACAGGCAAAAATGATTGTTTTTTCATCTCAGCTCTAACCCACCCCGTGTTCCTTAAATGTCATGTCACGCCCAAGATGCAGCGTGTGCAGAAGCCATGCTCTGGAGCCCCTTTGTTTTCTACTGAGGATAACTCCAATGAATTTTTTTTTTTACTCCTTGCTCCTGTTGATGAAAGGAAAAGATGCAGAAGCAAGCGGCTCCCCAGGAGGGTGGGAAGCTGATGAGCAGGGCCGGTGTGACCCGCTGCCCCACGGGTCCCCGCAGCACCCGGCGCATTGGCTGTCACGGGGCCAGTTCCCAGCTGCCGCGGGGGCACGGCATGGGCTTGGGGGTGATGTGCCAGCTGGCGAAGGCCATCCTGTCTTCCATGGAAAGTTTCATGCTTTTACTTTTTTTTTTTTTCTCCCCTGTGACCGGTTTGTAAAGGTTAAGTGGTATTTTCTGATTAAACCGAGCACTCCGGTGATCTCAGCTCATTTCCCACTGATGCCATTTCTTTTGTCTGACCTTGGGGTAACACTTAACCTCTCCGGACTAGAGCTGCTCTGTGTAATAGAATGACAGTATTTCCTTACGTTGCCAGAAGGACAGGATGATAAATTAATTCCCATTTATGTAGTGCTGAGATATGACTGTGATAGATGAAGCGTCTGTCCCTGGAGTTAGCCGCGCTCTCCGCAGCGATGCGCAGCTCTGTAAGGGAATGAGTTACCTCCTGAAAGCGTAACCGGTGCCTGCACTCCAACGCTGCAAAATGCAGCCACAGCTCTGAGTTGCAGCAAGTGCAGTTATCCCCTTCCTCCTGCGTTTTTTAAATATTTCTGAAATTGGAGCCCAGGTGTGGCTGGTCCTGAGTTGGGAGTGCTGCAGGAGGAAGGTTGGAATAGCTGGCTGACAGCGATTGCTACAAGCTAAAGTATAAATCTCTTTGTGCCAGCAGCAGCTCTAAAGTTCAGGGGGCTGACGGATCCGTTCCCACTTCCCACGTGTTGCCCTGTGCAGAGTCGGAGGGATGCTGCCGCGGCTCTCCCTGGCACGTGCCGGTGGGTGGCTTTAGGAACATCCTTGTTCCCGCATGGTGCTTTCTCTCGATGCTTGGTTCTTTTAAAATGCACCCAGCCTGCGGGGCTGGGATGGAAACCTCACCCACGTGCGAGGCAGGAGAGTTACAGCGAGTGAAAGGAAAATGCAGCAGACGGCAAAAATCCCGTGGAGGAGTGAGACGAGAAAGCAGGGGCTGTGAGAAATGTTCTGTGTGCGTGTGCCTTAAAGACGTGCTGAAACGTACCGGGAGGCGTACATGGGCGGTTATCCCCAGCAAATGGGTCCGCCTGGAGTTTTTACGGAGGGTTGGCAGCGATGGGGTCCCAAACGCCTGTCTCTGCAAACCTCTGCTGCTGCGGGTCGTGCTTTGAGGAGTGTCCTTTTGTTTAGAGGAGCAAAGATGTGCCTGGGGACCGTTTTGGGGCTACAGTGGGTATAGAAAATGATTGTTGACAGACACTGGACCATCAATAATCTTAGCCTAGAACCCATTTCCCAAGACAAGCCTGACTTTCCCCCTTGCCTGTGGTCGGAGGGTGCGTCTGTCTGAAGCATTAGTTGCTGAAAGGATGCAAAGGATTATTCTTCAGATGAGATGTAAATGACTTTGCTGGTGTTTGCTCGAACGGTTGTTCTGCAGAACAATTGTGAAAGCCGTACCCAACCTCAGGAACGGACACAAAGCGCTTCTCTCTCCTCCAAACCGAGGCGAGCGGGATGCGCTGCCCTCCCCACTGCTGCTGGCTGTCCCCAGGAAGGGACGTCCCTCCGCGTGGCAATGCCGGATGATCACGTCTTTGCTTCTTCGTGATCATTTGATTAAGCCTTTAGTCGCTGTCAGGGAATCACATACGTGTATTCGTTCTAAACCAATGTCTTTCATTATTTGAAACCAGAAGGGTTTTCTCTTTCTGGAAACATTGCTCTGTGCTATTCAATCAGCATTAATTAAGCGGCTGAAATGCATTAAATGGTGCTGTAGGAATGTTCTTGGGAACACTAGCTGCTGGAGTTTTACTGTTCCTCTTACAACCGTAAATAAGGATAAATGCCTAATTGCTGCTGAAAGCGTCCTGCTGGACCCAATGAGCTGATTAAAACCAATCCTTCATTGTCGAATTATTTAATTTTATTTAACTCCAACCAGAGATTCCCCTTGCTTACCGTGTCTGTGTCTGCTCCACGTGCCCACAGTCATTTTGCAGGAGCAGGGCTATGGGGAAGGGATTTATTTCCATCGTTATTCCGGAAGGTCTCATTTCATTAAGGTGTTGAGAAGGAAATTAATTCCAGCCCTTCCCCAGTGTTATTTGTGCACCCGGGGAAGCCCTCGGGCTCTGCTCAGTGCACCCAGCTGCCCTGGGGCAGGATGAAGGGAGCGGGGCTGGGGCAGGACATCCCACATCTTGCGGTTTGTGGGGATGTGGTTTGGGAATTATGACAAAGAGCCAAGTTTTGTCCAAATCAGCCTGGGGGAGGGATTGGGGTTCTGGCTTCTGCTGCCTTGGCCTGGAGCAGTTTCTTGATGATGGTTGTATCTCTGCAGCAAGAGGAGATATTTTCACCCATCATTTGCCCTCTGGGGCTGCAGAGCTCTGAAGGGGGAGCTGGAGCTTGGCTGGAGAAGCAGGGAGCAGGTTCTGTGGCATGTGGTTCATGTTCTGCTAAGGACCAGAGCCTCATCTGGCTGCTTTCTGCTGGTGGAGGGAGCCTGCGACAGGCGATGTCCCCCCTCCCAGCCATGCCAGTGGAAGCCAACGGGAAACTGGTTGGTGCTGAGCAGATGGGAACGCTGGCTCGCCGGAGGGAAGCAGGGATGCTCTGGGGCTGGGATGCGAGGATGCGCTAGCTCAGCTCAGCACCATCTGCAGAAAGGAGAGATTTCCCCCATCTCAAGGCAGGGAGGAAGCAGTTCAATTGGCATGTGCGTGGAGAAATAGAGAATCAAAGTTTCTTCTGCAAGGCTGTGAAGGTTTGTGGAGCTGCCAAGGCTGGTCCCCAGCCTGCTGTGTTGGCTTGGCATCCCCAGGGAGCTGTGAAAAGGAGGCAGTTCCTGCAGAGAAACCCTTGGTACCACCCACAGCACTCCTGAAGCTCATAAGAGATAGAGAAGGACCTGGAGGAATTTTAAAAGCTGTTTTTTTTTGTTTTTTTTTTTTCCCCTTTCTCTGCAGATTTTGGGTGGCTTGCAGACAAAGTGCTCTGATATGTTTTCTGCTTTAATTATTGGTATGTGAGTGGTGTCTCTACATAAGGAGAAACTTGAGAGTGTGAAACTTGTCGCTGAGCAGGGCAACGACCCTGTAACAGTATACGGGCCAGGTATGGTTTCAGTGGCATCCCGGGCACCACGCGGCTCTTCAGATAATCAAGGCACGTTCTCTTGATGGGTGACATGATCGCCGGCACCTCCTGGGAGAGGGTGTCTGGGGGCTTGTCCCAGCTGGTGGGATGTCTTTCTTGCATTTAATTTTTTCCCTCCGGTGCCTGCTCAGAGAGAGGAGGGAGGCTCTGAACGGAGGTTGCCCATCCACCTCCTAATTTCAGATGTGCCCCACACTGTGTGCGTATGTGGTTGGATTTTGACGAGAGGAGCAGTTTCTAGTTTTAAAGATCTTGTCCTGGGGTTACTCATGCGTTTGGCCAGAGAAAAATGTATTTACAAAAGTATTTGATGCATCTGGAGGGGTTCTGGGCCAGGGTCTGGGGTGTATTTCTCAACCAGATTAACAGTTTTCGAGAACTGATGTAGCAATAGGTCATCAGGGAAATGGAGAGCGGAAAAAAGTCTGAAAAACACATCTGAACTCTGGGTAAGAATTTGGGGAAAGAGGCATCTGACTCCATCTCACTGCTGCATCTTGCCTGTAGCTGGAGGAGAGTAAAGCAGGGACGTGGCTTTTGTTGGTGCTCAATGCTGGATGAGAAAAGCATTTAAGCGGTTAAATTCCTCCTTGATGGTATCACAGTCTTGCAACTATTTGTGTGATATTTTTCTCTGTGTTGTGTTTTTACTGAACATTAAGGGCCCAGATTTTGGATGAATTTTGGGTCCAGCCAGCTCAGAGGCTTCCTGAGCATCCCCAGCCTCAACCATGGCTCTGGCCAGCCCAGGACTGGCTGCAGACAGGAGGTCGAAGGGCTTGTTCAGCTCTTTGGATAGCAATCAGATTTTTTTCTGTGTTGCACAATGAGGCCGGGAACAAAAATTAAGAAATGGAAAGTGTGGGAAGACGAGGTCCATCTGCCCCTTTGCACGGGCCGTTTGGGGCTGAGTCAGCCTCAGCAGCAGATGAAGACATCAAACAGCTTCACGACTCTCAGCATCCCCAGATAAGCACGTTTGTATCCCTACTGCATCCCCAGCCCTCTGTGCTGGGATGTCCCCGTCCCCAGGCGAGGAGCAGCGCTGACAATGCGGGCTGTGTTCTGCGTGTCCCGGGGCTCGGGCACTGCCTGTCCCAGGACCCACCTACACGCGCAGGCACGGCGGCAGCAATGGGTGCCGAGTCGCACCCACATCTGCCCCGAGACAAAGGCGCCCTGGAGCCGCCCAGCGTTCCCGCTTCGAAAGGCGGGGATGCATTTTGTGCGTGCCCTCTCGTGGGTTTTATTATTTTCTTGTGGTCGGTGCGGTTGTTCGGGCCATCCTCCCCGGACGATCCACCGGTACTGGAGGCACTGGGTTGTTCCCGTGTGGCTCTGCCCACCGTTCCCAGTCCAGAGCTTCTGTGTCCTTGCTGCTCCCTTTTGCAGCTCAAAAGTTATCTGCAAATTAATCTCCTCCTGCTATGCGCAGCCCTTACTTTTCTAGTCCCCGTGCATGTGATGATGGGTAAGTTATATTTTTTGGCATCGGACACCCAGATCCCTCCTATGTGTACTGTATGTATCAGTGTTGGGGCTCAGTCCTTTCTGAATTCCCATTTAATGCACATTCTTCACTTTTCAGGCTCCAAGCAGCCTGCAGAGATGTGCCTGCTGTCTTGCACCCTCCCTCCCATGCTACGTCTGCGAATGAAGAGGGTCTTAAAGCATTTTGTGATGGTGATCAGTATATGAGCATAGTAAGGGCACTAGAAGTCTCAGCCTTGCTAAATCCCCGGTTGCAGTATTGGTTGATTCAGTTCGTAAGTCAGGCTTGTGCTCAGTAACAGCGAGGCATAAACCCAGCTGATCCATCACTCGCTTTAAGCTGTAACTGGAGAAATGAACCGCTTTAAAAAAATGAAGGCTACAGATCAAAATGATGTCTTCCCTTAGACGGAACACTAAAGAAGCAATTTGAAAAGCTTTGTTCAGCATGACCTGATCACAGGACTGCGAAAGTCCTGGACATGACTTTAATTACTGGCCCAGTCCTATAATTATTCTGTCCTTCAACTATTTCTATTGCAACAGCTGGATCGGAAAATCCTTAAAACGAGCAAAAAAGATCAAAGCAACACTCCCCTCCAAGCCCCTTCCCAACCTACAATCTACCATCTGGTGTAACAGGGACACGCTGGGATGGTGGGTTCCTTCGGGCTTCATCCCAAGGACGAGGAACCGCAGACCCCAACTGGACCCGAGGAGGGCTGGATGCTGAAACCATTAAGCCCATCTTGTTCCCCATGAGGGTAACAGGGGAAAATGTCCTTAAACGTTGTCTTGTGCTGGGTTGGAGCCTGGCTGGGGTTGGGGAGAGCTTCCCGGGCCATGTGTCAGGGCTGTTCATTTTCCGTGACATCTGCTCCTTGCCGGCTCCCAGCCGCATTCCCCGCGGTACCCGGAGCCCCCGGCAGCCCCGCGCTCACCGGGTTTTGTCTGTTGTGCTGGGTCCCCCCCCTCCCTCCTGCACTTCGTACGGGGCTTGGGAACAGCTGAAGGGTTTATTTATATTTCATGAAGCCGGGCTCTCCGTGCTTGCCAAATGGCCCCTCTGCCGCTCCCCTGCCTGGGCCGGAGCCGGTGCGAGGGCCGGCGCGGAGCAGGACTGGGGATTTTCCACTGCTTGGCTTGCTGCCCTGCCGTTATTTTTGTTCTTATGGAAAGAGCTGTCTGCACGCCTGATGCCCTTTTTATAACTCTGTTCCAGTTGTAACTTGGCCGTGATGCAGCTTCTGCGCTGCTGCAGCCTTTCTAAGGGAGGGTTTTTCTAAGGGAGGTTTTATTGTACAGAAGGGAGAATTTATCCTCCTTTTTGCCTTTTTTTTTTTTTTTTTTTTAATCTGCGGGTTTATTAACAGCAAAATAAAAGGTGTGTGTACGGCAATGACAAATGATAACCTGAGAGTCCCCAGGAAGTTTCGATGGGTGCCTTTGGGAGCCTGGCTGCGCATCCGGCACCAGGGACCATCTGGGGGGAGGAAGGCGGAGCCTGGGGCTGGTTTAGGGACCAGTCGGTAAAGGTCCCACTCTGCCCCGACCCCTTCTAGGGCTGTGCCGGCTTGGTGACAGGCTCTGGGGGACTCGAGGGGTTCTCTGGAGCCATCCCCATGCTATTGCTGGGCTGCACGTGGAGGCAGAGCTCATCCCGGTGCCCCGGCGGTGAGACCAGATGTTTGTTAGGTATTTATTGTGCATGAAATACTATTTTTTTTTTTAAGCAGCAAATTGTCCTTTTTATTGTATCCTATGGGGACTGTTTGCATCTTTTGTGTTCAGTTGCTCCTGAGTAACTTTCCATGGGTCCCAGGGGCGAGCGTGGTCCTTCTCCTTCCATCCAAGAGGTCTCTCCAGGGTTTGTGAGCACACAGAACCCCCTCAGGCTGATTTTCTGCCAGCAGAACAACCCAGGGGTTGGGAGAACAGCAGCCACGGGCTTGTACCTGGGTCTCCAGAGCCTGGAAACTATTTCTGGCACTATTCACACCCCTGTCTCTCTGCACAAATATTTTTGGATTGGAAACATTCTCTCTCTACAGCTGCCAAAAGGAAGAAGACAGATCTCTGTGGACGGCTCGGTGACCGCTGGGTTTTGTTCCTTTTGCAGCTGAGCATCCATCTGCACGTGCCGCTGCTCTGCTCTCCTCGAGGGACACAATCGAGGCACTGACGCTGCCCAGGCGTCCAAAATGGTCATGCCAAGCCACCACCTCGCCTGCGCAGGAATCGTATTCGCTCTCTGCCTTCATCACCTCGTCAGCGCCATCGAAGTCCCTCTGGATTGTAAGTTATGGTTTATCCCTCTAAAAACCTCTAAAGGAGGTGGAGTGAGGATGTGCACAGCCCAGGGGACTTTCCTGGTCCAGCCTGAGGTGTTCTTTGCTGTTGTTTGTTTGGGGCTGTTTCTCTTTTTAAACCACGTGCCCTTCAGAAAGTCGCCTAAATCACTCTCCGATTTATCCAGTCTATCTCAAGAGCTGAGCAGAGGACTGGAAACCACATATCAGAATGGAACAGAGCATCTGAGCCGAGCTGGCGGGTCCTCAGCCTGGTGATTTAAGTGGAGCATCCCAGGACTTCTGGTGTTCCTGCAGAGCCAGGGCAGGCTTTGGGATGCTCTTGTGGAGGATGTGACCCGGGCAGGTCCTGCAGAGCAATGAGAATTTTTTTTTTTTCCCTCTGTTGGGACTTTTTGGTTAATTCTGAGATGGGAGTTATGTTTTATTCAGAAGCACCAGAGCTGGGGGATCTGGAGCGAGGAGGAAGGGGGATATGGGCTGGTGTTTCTGCTGAATGGGCATCATCAGGCCAGCGCGTGGGAGACGCCTGACTTGTCTGAATGCACTTGAGATCAGGGTTTGTACTGTGAGCTGCTCAGCCACTGTTCTGGAAACCAGTTTCGTAATTTCTTTTATGTCCCAGCTTCCTCCTGTAGCGGCTGTTAATAACCATCAGCCTGTCGCTGCAGGGAATCTCTTCCGACAGCGCCATGCACAGACATCCTCCAGCGAGCGGTGCGTTAGGGGGAGAAGCAGAGCTTTTTGCTGGGCTCTAAATTCAGGCTGAAGTGCCAGGGTTGGTCCTGATAGGAGCAATTCCTACCCTGTGGGTTGTTGCTGTGTGGAGTCAACACTGTATGTGTTTATATTTGTGTACGTGATGTGTATCGGTTTGTTCTTCCATTGACCTTTTTTCTTTTTTTTCATTATGCTTGCACTTTGGGAATAACAGCAAATATTCAGAGTGAATGTAAGTGTTCCCCTCGCCCGCTGTGTGTACGTGTCCGTCTCCTCTGCATGGCTGAGACAGGGCTCGAGGGGTCTGGACCTTGCAGGGGGTCTGGACCGAGCAGGGGGCCGGTGGTGGCTGCAGCTTGGGACACGGTGCGTGGGTGCATCGCCCTGGCCGGAGGGGACCAGCCACTTCTCCTGCACAGCCAGGCATGGGAGATGCTGGAGCAGCCTGGGAGCAGTGCTTGGGCTCTGCTGCTTTCCCGGGAGCAGGACGCAGACTGTCTTTGCCACGCAGATGTTGGTTCTGCAGGGGATGCTTGTTGCCAATGCCACAGCTGGGAGGGGAGCGGGCTCCTCTGCCTTGCACGGGCACGTGTGCCAAGGTCCTACATGGGCTGCTGGGCTGATGTGCCCCTTTTCCCAAGCCCTGCCCTTCTAAACACCCGTGCTCATGTGCTCCTTTTTCCAAGCCCTGCCCTTCTAAACACCCGTGCTGTGATCCTTCGGGGTAAACCTGGGAGGTTTTGAGCCTCTTTGGTGCCTCCTGGCTCCCTGTCCCATCCTGCATGGCTGGGATGTCTTCAGCCTCGTTCACACAACCTGCGGTAGCAGGAAGATGTAACTGAAATCTCTTAATGAGACCAAGATACTGAGTGAGAAAAAGAGGCTTCCCGGTACCGAAAGGGAGTCTGAGCAGTGCTGATGGTCCAAGAGGGGATGAGCAGCCCACAAATGCTCGTGGAAATTTCCTCAGGTGTTGAAGGGCTTTAAACCACAAACTGGACACCCAGCCTGGGGCAGGAGCTGAAATCCCATCAGGATCTGCTGCAGGACGGCAGAGAGGGAATTCAGCCTCTTTGCACAACTCTCCTCATGGCTTTTTGTTTGCTTTGCAGTGCCTCAGCCCCCCACCATCACCAAGCAGTCCGTGAAGGACTACATCGTCGACCCGAGGGATAACATCTTCATTGAATGCGAAGCCAAAGGCAACCCCGTTCCCACGTAAGTGGCCCTTTGGCGGAGCTCCCCCTGGTCGAGCTCTGCCATTTGCACCATGAGCTCATCCAGCTGTTGGCTTGCTCAACTCAGGTAAGGATCTCTCCTGGTGAATGTGGTCCATGGTTACACAACCAGCTTCTCCCCATGCTTGCAGTTTTTCCTGGACGCGGAACGGGAAGTTCTTCAATGTAGCGAAGGACCCCAAGGTGTCCATGCGGCGGCGGTCAGGGACGCTGGTCATCGACTTCCACAGCGGGGGACGGCCGGAGGACTACGAGGGCGAGTACCAGTGCTTTGCCCGGAACGACTACGGCACTGCTCTCTCCAGCAAGATCCACCTCCAGGTTTCTAGTGAGTACCAGCAGTGCTGCAGAGCAAGCAGCCAGCACCCCGAGGGGAGCAGGGACTATTTGCATCCTGTGGGATTTTGTAGAAGAGGCATGGAGAATACCCAGTGCTCAGACATCTCCTCCTGCTTCATCTGTTACGTGTGTTGGGATGTATCCAGCCACAGAACTGGGGTGAAGGCATAGGGGTTGTGGCTGGGGCTAACAAGGGAGATACTCGGTATAGATTTAAGGGTCTTGCACACCTAGAAATAAAGTTTGCATTGAGGGCACTCCATCGAAACCAGGCCAGGTCCAGCAGGAAGAGAGCTGCAGTGCTCCCACCCTCACATGGTGTCTGTATCTCTCACGGCAGAGTCTCCGCTGTGGCCCAAGGAGAAGGTGGATGTGATCGAGGTGGATGAAGGGGCTCCGCTCAGCCTGCAGTGCAACCCCCCTCCCGGCCTGCCCTCACCCGTCATCTTCTGGATGAGCAGCTGTGAGTCGGGGAACCCCCTTCCCTCCTCCAGCCCCCCGGGCAGCCTTTCCATTGCCTGCGGAGTTTATTTAAAATAACCACGTCCCTCCAACCCCCCGGGCAGCCTTTCCATCACCTGTGGAGTTTATTTAAAATAACCATGTTTTGGGTCCCTGCTGGTAGTTCAAAGCTGGGAGTCGCCTGGACGTGGCTGGGATCTGGGGTTTTTGTTTTTAATCCTTTATGCAGCCCCCCACGGGGGGTATCTGACCTACTCTGAATGTTCTCCCCGCAGCCATGGAGCCCATCCATCAGGACAAGCGCGTCTCCCAGGGCCAGAACGGCGACCTGTACTTCTCCAACGTCATGCTGCAGGATGCCCAGACCGACTACAGCTGCAACGCCCGCTTCCACTTCACCCACACCATTCAGCAGAAAAACCCCTACACCCTCAAGGTGAAAACCAGTAAGTGTCACGGTGATGGCTCAGGATGGGTCTTCCTTGGCCTCTCTCGGGCAGGTTTTCCTTCTCGACACCTTGTTTCTGTCCTTGACAGCACCGAGACCTACCAGGGAGCAGAGTGGCTTCTTTCGTTTTGTTTAGGATGGTACAAGAACCAGTTGGGATGAGGAGTGATGGTCCTCGGATGGCTGACCAGGCAGGGGAGGGGTGGCTGGTTTCCCTCCAGCATCTCGGAGCTTTGCAGCTTCATGGGTTGAGGGCTGCAGAGGCAGCTTGGTGCAGGTATTGCCAAATCCATGTGTTTGGGATAAAAACTGGGAAGCACTTCAATGCAGATGGGACATTCCCCCCATCTTTAGGGAAATGTATAATATCAAGTG
>NW_010110707.1:21607-29262 GCF_000699245.1 Pterocles gutturalis
CCAGTGCTGGTGCTGCACTGGGGGAACTGAGCGTGTGAACCGTGCTCAGCTCAGGGTTTACCTGCTGCCCAGGAGCTGCTGTTCAGCTCCTTTGCTCTGGGACGTGCTGACAGGAGGGCTCGAGCCTCTGGGGTCTGAGCGTGGACCTGTGGGACGTGCTGAGGATGGTCAGCGCTCTCGGTTTCACCACGGTGATGAGCATCATCTCGGGGGACAGGAGGAGCACGTGCAGGGCTCTCTGCAGGCACGGGAAGAGCCTTTCCATGGGCAGGTCCAGCCGCCAGCGCTCTCTTCTCCAGAAATGGGGCTGCTGGAAGGAAGGGGGGGTTCCTGATGCTGCCACTGGCTGGTGGGAACGCTGGCAGAGGGGAACCGAGCAGAGTGCTGCAGGGCACGGAGCTCTGGAGGGTGATGCAGGTGCTGCAGAGCACGGGCTCTCTTTTGGGGGGGTGTGTGTGCAGAGCATCAGCAAAGCCAGCAATCGACACACGCCCAGCATCGATGGGCCCCAGCCATCAGACAGGAGCCATCTCCCGTTCCCAGTAAGGTCCAGCTGGGAGGAAGGGGCAGTGTGTGCCTTGCATCTGTTCTGGGGAGCAGGGTCTTGTGCAAAGCAGACACGAGGTGCTCCTGAATCCCAGCGTTAGGAGTTTGATTTGACCTCGCAGCAGCTGAAATTAGAAATAACGCCGTTAAAGGAACCTGGAAGTGATGTGAGAAGCAGACGGGGCCCGGAGTGTTTTCACTTTTATTGTAAACAGCTTCTCCTCTGTGCAAAGCATGGGTGGAGAATCAGAAATATAAATCCTATGAACGGGGTCTTTGCTGCTGGTGAGGAGTGCGTGTAGGTAGTTCATTCTGAGCATTGTTTGTCTATTTTCAGAGCTGGACAAACAATCCCAACATTTACCTGTTAGGGAAGGACTGAGTCCTATAATTAGTGTGAGCTGGAGAAATGCTGGCAAACAACCATCTGTGCTCATCGGGGCCACCAAAGGCTCCTGCCTGATGTATTTGTCAAGCTCCAGAAAAGAAGTGGCAGAAATCCTGGCAGATGTCTGTGCAGACAGATAGGAGCTCCCCCTCCTGCTCCACCCCGATGCCACCGCAGCGTTCTGCTCCCAGGCTGTGCAGAACTGGATTCCAATCGTACTGGCCCCTCTCTTTTAATTTTTCCTTTAGAAACGTCTGCTGTGTTATCAGATGCAAATACCCCCCCAGAGGCCCTTATAATTTAAAGAACCGAGGCTCTAATTTCTCATCTGATACAAAAAATTCTTCATACACGCAGCGTTCAAAGGAGATGAGCTTGTGTTTGTCTCAAGCTGTGCAACCCCCTCAGCCTTAAGCCATGAGCATTGGCTGTCTTTAAAAAAAAAAAGTTCACCAGCTGCTGAAAAATCGTTGCGTGGGTTTGCCATGCCCTTGGATGCAAGAATTGCAAAACGCAAAGGTTTGGGGATGCGTTGCACCCATGCCTGCCCTGCAGAGGGTTTCTCTGGTGTGTCCAGGTTCAGGCAGCTCCTGGCCATCTGCTGGGGAGGGAAGAGCTTGTGTGACATGCAAATACCATCTACTTTAATTACCTTGTGATTAAAAGGGATTTTTACAGCAGATTATTTTTTTAGAGCTTAAATTTCTTTTTTTTTTTAATTTTTTTCATCTTCGCCACATCTTTGCATCTCCTGCTGCCTGGCTGTGTCCAGCCGATGCTTTATGTTGGGAACAAAATGTCAGGAATACATTTCTCTCACAGTCAAGAAACTCAGATAAAAACCATTTTCTTCTCCAAATTGAACTGATTTTTTTTTTTTTTCAAACATACAAATGTCTTTGTACCAAAAAGAAAAACACTTCAAAGAAATGTTTATGATACAATTTTCATCCATTTATTTGTCTTCCCATCTCGTAGGAGGAAAACAGCCCCAACAGCCCTCTCCTCCTCTCCTTTATCGCTGTGTTATGTTGTTTGTCCCGGAAGGCAGCTGTGCTCAGAGTGCTTTTGTATCCCTGCTGTTGCCTGTCCTCATCGCTTTGTGTTTTAAAGAAATTATTTTGTTTTCTGTCCCCCTGCACCGCCTGTCCCCCCGCCCGCTGTCCGCTCATGGTCTTTTGTTTATTGCAGAGAAACCCCATAATGAAACGTCTTTACGAAATCACACTGACATGTACAGGGGTGAGTCAACGCTGGCTTCTGGAGACCTTCACCGTTTAACCCCTTCCCGCCTAACCCCCCCGGCCCCCCCCCCGCGCTAACCGGGCAGCGGCCGCAGCATCGCCCGCCCGTCGTCTGTGCCCGTGTCCCCTTCGTGCGTTGTCACCTCGACTTTGCAAACATGGGTGGGATGGAACGAGCCCAGTGACTGTAAAATCCCTCAAAGTTTTCACATCTTAAAATTATTCATTTTGAGTGAATGGAGTGGGTATGCAGAGCCCAGTTTGAGAGGCATTTGGATTAATGGGATCTGGTCTCCTCGCCGAGGAGGTGGCTTGTCCTCAGCGAAGGCTCATGATTTAAAGATAAGACCCAGCGTCCCTCTTCTCTGTGTCTTCAGAAAGAGCATCTATTGTAGCTGCGGCGAAACACAGGCAGCGAGTGGGAGGGGAAAAAAAAAAAAAAAGAAAAAAAAAAAAAGAAAAAAAAGAGTATTTAGTTTTCTCAAAAGCCAGGGTTTTTATTTCTTTGTGCCGAGGTTGTACACGTGTTGGATGCTTTCGCGAGGCTTTTGCCCTTTGTCTGGGCAGGGAGATTACCTCCGGAGCCTGCGTTTGCTGGGAGAAGCCCATCCCAAACTCATCAATTATACTTCAGACACAAAACCGCGTGGCTCCCCGGGGCGCTGCCTGGAGAATAGATGGGAAGTGTCAGGGATGTGACAGGATAACGGGGGCAGAGCTGGGCAGCAGCAGGGTTTGGAAGGGAGCGGGGGGACGGGGCTGTTTGTGGGTGATGCTCAGAGCACCGGCACTGCCAGGGCTGTGAACCCCTCGCCAAAGCCCACCACGGAGCCCGATTGCCCCGAGACTGGGCGTTGTCATGGGCAGGATTTGCTTTCTGCCCCTCTTGCTGCTCACGGGGACCGGGGTTTCTGAGGATGCTGGAGAGCTGGGGAAGGCTCAGCAAAAAAACCAGCCTTGGCGGAGGTGCTGGTGGCAGCAAATGGGCTGGGCGTAGTCTGAAAAAAACCATAGAAATGACTGTGAGAGGGGGTTGCCAGCAAAATTAGCTTCAATGGGAACTGCATAAACGGCATCATGCCTCAATGAGCCTCAGATTTCTCCAGATTTTTATTCATAGGCGCACAGGAGAAGCACTCTATGGACTATTTGCACTTTACATCCCTGGAATGTTTTATGGGTGCAGTGGATCATCTGCTCAAGCCTCTGCCTGAGCTCCAACCCAGCTATTTCTTTAATAGTTAAGGAACTGGTAAAAGAACTCTTCCCTTCAGCCCTTTTTCTTCTCGCTAGCCCTGTGTTTCTCCCTGGGATGACCTGTCTGGCCATGCTGGCCACTGGGACCAGCCGCAGCAAAGCCTTTGGGATGGGGAAGAGGGACATCATTGTCCCCAAGTATCTAGGTCTTGGGAAGACTTGGGGCTCTCGGACGCTGTCCCTTGGGGTGCTGGTCCCCATGGTACAGGCACAGCTGGCAGGGAGGTGATGGGACAGGCTTCATGGGGACGGGCTGGGGGTGAGGGTCCCCTTCCCTCCCAGGCTGTGCTGGATGTGCCTGAGCTCATCGCAGGGATGTGGGGCACGGGCGGATTGTGGGACACTTGTCTCAAACCGCACCCGAGGGCCAGCTCATCGTGGGGGATGGAGCCAAGCTCTTCTCCCCATGGCTCGTAGTAGGTGCAATGATTTCCTTGCTGCAAAGCTTAATTGCCCAGACAAGCTGTCTGTAATGATGAAGGAAAAATGATTTAAAAGGATTAATTGAATATTTCATTAGCAGAAGTTTCTCACCTTTTTTGAAAATGGAAATGAAAGTCTGTTTTGTTCTTTTTTCTTTTCTTTTTTTTTTTTTTTTTTTTTACTTTGGCAAACCTGTGGGATGTTGGAAGGCTGGCTAGCTGTGCAGGAGGCGAACAGATGGGATATGTCGGGATGTGCATATTCCTGTTACCACCTCTAAGCAGAAATGCAAGTTGATGGACAATTTTTAAATGCTGTCAGGTCAGGACAGTGGGGAGGGGGGGCACTTGGCTGCTCCGGGGGGAGAAGTGGCTGTTTCTGGGATATCCTGTTCACAGCTGAACGATCCCATTTCATAGAGGTGGGGACAACAGCAGCAGTAGATTGGAAGCAGAGTCTATTTTTGAGCAGAAATAGCCATGGGTTTTATTTTTCCTGTTCTGTTCCATCCGAACAGATGAGTGAGACGTTGCTATTTGTCTGACAGCTTCCAGCTGGAGCAGTACCTCTGCCAGAGAGAATTTCTGGCTGCTCCCTATTATAAATAGCAAAATATTTATTAGTAGTGCTGTACTAAGGCAGAAAGCTTATCAGCTACGCAGTGGTGTTGTTAGGGTTATTAAACAAGTGGCTAGGGTACTAATTGATCTCCCTTATTTTTAATTTTCATCATTAATATATGGCTCGTAAAATTTGGCTTGCACTGCTGCTTAGCTCTTCTAGTTCTGCCCCGGGCTTCTGAGCAATGGGTTCATTGAGGGAGGGAAGCGTCCAGTCTGTTCAACCAGGCTGCAGATTGTTGGCTAATAAAAGCCAATATTGACTTGTAATATCCCACTCTCCTAATCACGTGAGAAGAGAGAAGTTCATGAGTCTGGCTGGAGGTAGGGGAGCTGTTGATAAATGCTGCCACCGTCTCTGCATCCTTGCAGAGCCCTGCACGGGCTGGCTGGTTTGAGCCAAGGAAAAAGATCCTCTCCAGAAGCAGGCAAGCAAATAGCCGCATGTGCCTGCCCAGAGAGCTGGCCCTTCACGATAAGTCAAGATTTGCCTGCCCTGGTAATCCATTAATCAAGTAATTGACTAACCTGCTGACGAGCACATGCGGACCGGTAACCGGTGGGTGCGTGGGAGCGGTGGGATGCGTGTATGGCTGCGCCCTGGCACATGTGGAGCAGTTTCAAAGTCATGGTTTAACTCTTGGGGTTGGTTTTTTTTCCCCTTTTGAGCCTGGTCCCAGGCTTTCCCCAAGGCAGGCTGATGGGGACTCCACGGACATCCCCTGCCCTCTCTGCCCTCCTCCTTCCCAGCCCTTTTCCCCACCAGAGCTCAGGTGGAGGATTCCCAAATAGTCATCCCCCCACAGATCGTGGCAGTATTTGTAGTGACCCTGTGCCAGCCCTGGCCGTCCTGTTCCCTTTCCTAATCTCATAACCTCCGTCTCTGCTACTGCTGCTTTCAAGCCCATCTCATCCTGTTTTGTCCTCACTGATCTAGATCTATTTAATAATTCCACTTATTAATGGAATTTATTCCATTCTTTTCCCCTACAAAGAGACCTTTGGTGTGTGTATCTGTAGAGAGTTGTCTCATGTCTTCCCCTGTTTTTTTCCTGTTAAACTTTCCTGTCTGGTCCCAAAATCTGTCATTTTGGTCGCTAAGTTGTTCCTTTCCAAAGGACGCTGTCCTTCCTGGCCCTGCAGCTCCCAGAAAGGGTGGGAAACCTGCTTGGTGCTGTTTGAACCTCAGACAGCGCCAGGATCCTCTGTATTTTTGGAGATCTCTGTGCCAAAGTGGCTCGGTTGTCTGAGCAAACCCTTCCTGTCCCCATTTGTTCCTTTTGTCCTTCATTACACATTCTGTCCATCAGTATTTCCAAGTCTCATCTGACTTCAGCCCATGTCTTTGTGCTAGAGGCAGGGATGGGCAGGAAGGGTGCTGCCCCGGCAGGAGCCGATGGTGTGGGACATTTTCGCCGAGGCTCAGCTCGCTCTGCCCATCCTCTGCTGCTCCTTTACCTCCTTGCCTCCTGAGCATCCTCCCTCTACCCTTTTTTTTTTTTTTTTTTTCACTTTAAAAATTACCTTGAGCCCTTTCCAGGTACGTTTCAGGGTGAGTTCAGTATCCCAGGCTTGGCTGGGAACCCAACAGCATCCCCCTGAAAGCACCATTTGTTTCTGGCTCCGTATGTGCCCCCCTATTGCTGGAGCAAAAGAGAGTTTAAAAGCCCTGTGTTTTGTTTCTTTTCTTGTTTTCTCTCCTGCTGATTTCAGCCCGAGGGATTACGGAAACAACTCCCAGCTTCATGTATCCCTACGGGACCTCGAGCAGTCAGATGGTGCTCAGAGGGGTGGACCTCTTGCTGGAGTGCATCGCTTCGGGAGTGTACGTACTGCGTCCCAGGGGTGGGAGAGGGGGGTCTGTGTGGTCCCCAGCGGGATGGCCTGGGACCAAGATGCTGAATCACCAGGGAAATCCCTCTGGCTAGGAAAAGGGCTCATTCCCTTCCTTTTAACTCCTATTAATAATAACTCTTGTAACCTACGTGACGCATATGGAGCAAGCAGGAGAGCTGAGTTTTGCAGCAGTGTGCAGAGAAGTGTCTGCAGATACTTGCTGCCCGAGGATGATTCCCTGCTGGTTTGTCCTTATAGTGATTTGCAAATCTCCTGTGTGCTCCTCACCACCCTGCATAAACTGTGGGTGAGGATGCTGCTGGTCCATGTGCCTGCAGAAGCATCCTGGGCTCGGGGTCAGACTTTGGCAGCACTCCTGGGCTGCACTGCCTGCTGCTGCCAGACCAGCGCTCTGCCCACTCCTGCTCACCTGGGGATGCTCAGGGTCCTGGTTTAGGGGCTGTGGTCCAAAGGAGGGTTTCCCAGCAGTAGGATCGGTCCTTCCCCCTGGGTGTGAGTGGTTCCGAGTGCAGGATTATCAACTGTTTTCTTAGGAGTAATTTTCTTATCTTGCAAAAGCATTTATCTCCTCCCCTCTCCTTAGACCAGCGCCAGACATTATGTGGTACAAGAAAGGAGGAGAGCTCCCAGCAGGCAAAACCAAGCTGGAAAACTTTAACAAAGCCCTTCGTATCTCCAACGTCTCCGAGGAAGACTCTGGGGAGTATTTCTGCTTGGCGTCGAACAAGATGGGCAGCATCCGCCACACGATCTCGGTGAGAGTGAAGGGTACGTCACCTTTACCTTCCCGTCTCTTTTACCTTCACAACTAGGAGCCGAGGGGACGTGCATGGGAGGGGATGCTCTCGGGGGAGCCGGGGCTCTCCGCAGGGGCTGTCTCCATGCTGTATCCAGCCATAACCTGCTTCTTGTCCAACCTGACCTAAAAGCAGCGTGAGGTATGATCTCATCTGCTGTAACTCAGCAGAGCGATGAGATGTGATCTCATCTGCTGTAACTCAGCAGAGCGTCACCGAGATAAATGGTTGCGTTTTTGGGCAAAACAGGAGGATTGTGGCCAAAGTGGGGGGAAAAGGACTCCCCACTCTCACCGCACCCCAGAAATCCCACTAGAGAGGATGGTGTTCTCATGTCTCAGTTCAGCGCTCTGCAGGGAGGGGATTTGGGATGAGGTAGTGTTTATAACTGGTGCCTTGGTGTATTTTCAAGCTGCTCCATACTGGTTGGACGAACCCCAAAACCTCATCCTGGCCCCCGGTGAGGATGGCAGGCTGGTGTGTCGAGCCAACGGGAACCCCAAGCCTTCGATCCAGTGGCTGG
>NW_010110707.1:29292-51923 GCF_000699245.1 Pterocles gutturalis
CTGTACCTCCTTTACAAAAGAACCTGGCCAAGGATCTCGTGGCTGACCGTGAGAGCCAGAGCCGCTGTTGGGGTGCCAGGCACCCCTCTGAGCGATGTGCCTGGGCTCCAGCATTGCAGCACATAAACCACCTGCTCAGCTGAGACACGGCCAGTTGATCCGTGGCCTTGCAGGCTGGAGACATCACATGCCATCGCCTGGTCTTATCTGGGCCGAGACGGAAAGATGCGTAAAGATATTGAGACTTGTGAATTTTAATTTGAAAATTTAATTTAAAGAGCACTCTGTTTTGAAGCCTCTCCCCCCAACCCGAGCCGCGAGGTGGCTGGAGACACTATCGTATTCCGAGACACCCAGATCGGCAGCAGCGCCGTGTACCAATGCAACGCCTCCAACGAGCACGGCTACCTCCTCGCCAACGCCTTCGTCAGCGTCCTGGGTAAGCGCTGCTGGAAGATGAACACCCTATACTCAAGTTCCCCCTGCAAGAGTTCTCTGTTTGCTTTCCTCCCCGTTGTTAGCTAGGAGGCTAATGCACAAAGGTGCATCTCCTCTGCAACTGGGCTTTGGGATTTCTATCCATTGCCATGGACCTGCAAAGCCAGGCAAGGCTGACCAAATCCTGCCGGTGCTAAAATTTAAGATGATTTCCATAGCGTAGAAAGGAAAAAAGAGAGGGAAGAAGGTGAGAGATGAAATGGAGAAGCTCTACTGAGTCTTGAAGGTGCCACCAGGAAAAGAGTGAACACAAGAGCAGGCAGGGTGGATGAAAAGACTGGAAAGGGAGCAGGGGGTCTGGAAACTGGTTTATTTTCTTCCTCGATGGCTGAGATTTGTGTTGTTTGCAGACGTGCCTCCCCGGATACTGGCCCCCCGCAATCAGCTCATCAAGGTGATTCAGAACAACAGGACCTGGCTGGACTGTCCCTTCTTTGGCTCGCCAATCCCCACCCTCAGATGGTAAGAGCTGCGGCACGGCCCCTGCCAGCCCGGAGGGGTGGGACGGGAGGTTTCCTGCTCTTTCTTCCCTTACAATAGCACTCTGTGGTGTTGTGAGGTTTAAGAACGGTCAGGGGAACACGTTGGACGGAGGAAACTACAAAGCCCATGAGAACGGGAGCCTGGAGATGACCATGGCTCGGAAGGAGGACCAGGGCATCTACACCTGCGTCGCCACCAACATCCTGGGGAAAGCAGAGGCCCAGGTTCGCCTGGAGGTCAAAGGTAGGGGCACGGAGGGCTCTCGGGCAAAACAGACTCTTGGATCTTTTGAAACTTGCAGCAGAAATAATGATATTTGTTAAGGGAAGGTTGGCTGTGTGCTCCAGCAGTCCGTCAGCAGACAGGCACTAGGTAATTTGGAGCTGGAGTCCAGAAAAGGGCAGAGAGTTCCTTTCAGTGTTGAAAAAACCCAAGTCTGTGGATATACTGAAGCTGTAGAAGGGCCTGGTGTGGATACCGAGGGGTGAGATGCCACACACATTGCAAAAAGCAATACAAAGTGTGTAGCAGGGTTAACTGATGGCAATACAACACTTTCTGAATCAAGTTTCCGCCGGGGATTTCCCTGTTCAGCAAAACTGATCGCTGACTTGGAAAAATTCACGCTGCTAGGGTCAGCATGAATTAATGGCTTGTTAAATTAATTTATTTGCAAGCATTTGTATCACAGACAGCTCACTACTAGAGCAAGCTGGACAAACCCTTGATGGCCATGCTTGTCTTTTCCAAGTACCACCACTCTTCACTGAGTTCCTGAGCCCAGGCGCAGCAGTTTGGTGCCTGATGCATTGTTCTGACTTTGTGCAGACCCCACCAGGATCGTGAGGGGACCAGAAGACCAGGTGGTGAAGAGGGGCTCCATGCCTCGCCTCCACTGCCGCATCAAGCACGACCCAACGCTAAAGCTCACGGTCACCTGGCTGAAAGATGACGCACCCCTGTACATCGGGAACAGGTCTGTCTGCCACAGCACCATGGGGCTTCTCTCCCAGGATTGTCAGACTCTTTCAGAATGCTTCAGGATTATATGGATATTTTTTTTTCCATATGGATAATATGGAAAAACATCAAGTTCCCATCTAGGCAACATCTGCTGTTTTGATGCTTTTAATGTTACTAGCTCCTTCCAACAGATACTGCCTAGAATTAAACTTATCAGTAAATCAAGACTTGGACCACAGGTTTTATTTACAGATATTTTAGGACTTGATAAAACAGGTGGGTTAATAACAAGCTACTTCAAAATTAATGTGTATCTATCTGCTGTGAGTAGTCCAGTTGTAATTTCCTTTCCATAGCTGACTCCCTTCTTGTGAAGCGAGATCTGATCATGGGACACGCTTCCTAAAAGTGTGATTACTCCAGATATACACCGGAGCACATTTGCTGACTCCTTAGGAAATGAGGTTTCCAAGAAGAACTCAATGCATCCTCAGCTGATAAAATCTCCAGCCCAGAGACGTACTCTTGTTCCGTTTGGGTTTTTTAATGTATTTTATCAGGGAACAGTTAGACTTCCATCCTGCTGCCTACTGTACTTATGCACAGCTGTGTGATGATTGTTCTCATCCCTTTAAGGATGAAGAAAGAAGATGATGGTCTGACGATATATGGTGTGGCTGAAAAGGACCAAGGGGATTACACCTGCGTAGCCAGCACGGAGCTGGACAAGGACTCGGCCAAAGCGTACCTCACCGTGCTAGGTAAAGCCGTCCTCCCACACAGCCAAGTGCTTTATATTTTAATACAACAGCCTGACTTCAAGGTCAGACCGAAAGGGTGGTGTGAACTCACGGAGTCAGCCTCTGAAGCAGAGATGCTCAGGGAAGATGCTGGCAGGGCAACTGTTCTGTTCTGCAGGACTCGGCAAGGACACGCTGCCTCATCTCAGGCTCAGACAGTGGCGCTGAATGTGAGGCGAAGGAAACTTGCTTTTGAGACAAAAAAAAAAAAAAAAAAGAGTAGTTATTACATACAGCTAAAAATAGCCAAACGTGGATGTTGAAGCTCTGCGAGAACAGTCCTAAATTTGCAAGTGAGTTTAGCTGAATGTCAGGGTGCTGAGCAGCGCTGGAACCTGGGGGCTGAATGAGCGGCTCCTGGCCTCGCAGGTCCCCTTTTCAAAATAGGGAGCGACAGATCTAAACCCATTCCCCCACCCATTTATATATTTATCAGTCCCTGCTCTTGGCCACCTCTCATAGTGCTGATGTGCTGCGTTCCTGGGAGTGCCCCAACCTCCCTGTGCCACTGGCACAGACCCGCAGCACCTTACAGAAATCAGAGCACAGTATGAACCTCATATCCCTAATAATTTGACCGGTCTTGATTTATTTCCCTTCCTTTTCCCCTACTAGCTAATTAACTCTCTAGCAGGCTCATGTTTCCCCTTTGCTGTGTACTAGAAATAAGAAGAAAAGTGGGCAGAGAGTGCCTGGGGGTCGCTGGGGGAAGGATGAACCTACTCTGGTCCCCAGGCAGGATTGGATCCTTTGGGAATCTGTAGCTCTGGGTGTAACTTTATATTTGCCAGGTGCTCCTTTGGCCAGCCAAGCTTAATGACTAAACTAACACTGTTAACAACCAATGTCTTACCTTGCAGCCGTCCCTGCTAACCGTTTGAGAGACTTACCTAAAGGTAATCATCACTAATTCATTGCGTTTATTTTATTTTGTAAATGGATTTTGTTTTGCCTTGCCAAGAACGCCAACAGAAAATCTAGGTCTAGCAGCTGAAAAAACTGGGAGCTGATGCTTCCAAGTCCTGTCCATGTTGTCCTTGAAAGCCCATCCAGATGGCTCCTGTGTCCCATCATTTCATGTCCCACAGTGCCAATTCTTGAGTGCAAGCATCTTCTTACCCATACCTGGAAATGGTGAGCCCTGATGGGAGAAAAAAAATCATATTGAATCCCTTGTCCTTTACCTGGGAAGAAGTTATTACTGCTGCTGTTATTGCATGAGCTGGTTCTGTGAGACCATGTGGATAAAGAAACCAGAATGGTGCCCAGAGCATTCCTAAGGAGTATGTATTTTCACCAAGGCTTGGAGTCCTCTCTGTTCTATTTATTCGCATTTATTTTGGACAGCTGCGTGTAGTTTGCTGTAAGATCTTACATCCACCTGCTAAAACACTATATCGTGCTTCCACCACCAGACACCACCAGTTGTACAGGGAGCAGGCAGGGTTTCAAGGCAGGGGACAACTAGTATGTAAAAATTTTAAAAAAATTGCATTAGACCATCAAGAGCTGCAGGATGTGAATCGTGCCATGGGCACGTGTCCTCCCACGGGTCTGGGCTAGGACAGCCAGGGCTTCCCCTCCCGGGAGAGGCGATGGGAACTGGGACTCCCAGCTCCTGGGACAATCCCAGCCTCATTTGTCTCGTTACTTGGCCAACAGAACGACCCGACCGGCCCCGTGACTTGGAGCTGTCGGACCTGGCCGAGAGGAGCGTGCGGCTGACGTGGATTCCCGGCGATGACAATAACAGCCCCATCACAGGTCAGCCGCCAGACCCTCTGCCCTGGATCCCCCTTCTTTATTCTGCACCAGGTGAGCCCAGCCATTCACCCCACCTCTCCATCTTCTCCCCCAGACTACATCGTCCAGTTTGAGGAGGACCGGTTCCAACCTGGCATGTGGCACAACCACTCCAGGTACCCCGGGAGCGTCAACTCCGCTGTCCTGAGCCTCTCTCCATATGTCAACTACCAGTTTCGGGTGATTGCGGTGAATGACGTGGGCAGCAGCCTGCCCAGCGTGCCCTCCGAGCGATACCAGACCAACGGGGCCCGTGAGTACCGTCCTCCTGGTCCCTCTTGACGTTGTTCTTGGCATCTGGCCACCACTGTCCGTGTAGACTCTTCCCTTGCGGTGTATGGTCACAGCTCCTGGAACAGATTTACTCAGATGAGGGAATGAGCTGGTCCATGCGTGTGCTGGGGTGTAATTTTATACATCACATCCTCAAGCCTGTGGCTGATATTCGGCAGAGCAGCAAAACTCAACCAGAAACATTTATGTAAAGGTTGCTCCAGCAGAATCTGGTGAAGGAAAGCCTGGTTTCACCTTACAGAGCAGCTTTCTAAAGAAAGTCTTTCATCCTTTCTGACCACAGGAAGCTCAAAAGTCTCTGGGAAAACTAGACTCCAGTGTAAACTGGTCACAAGCAAAAGGCATTTTGTTCCAAAATTCCTAATTCATTGTCCACTGCTGGGCAGGAGCCCAGGTCAGTGCAGGAGTAAAGTGTGCTCCAGGCCACGACCAAGACTCAGGTCCTCGGTTTGTGTGCCCAGTGCTTTGTACGCTGTAGAACACTTGGGAAAAATCATAAGAGGAATTCACAAGAAGCTGAGTAGTTTTGCTGCATTTTTTTCATTTAACCATTGCAGAGATGCTTCTGCTGGCATCTAGTGTTGGCTTTCGACATTGCTCTTCTTGTTTCAGATTTCAAAAGTGTCAAGACTCTGCTCCTGGGGTTGTTTCACAATGGCTGTCTTTCAAAGATTTAGGACATTTTGGGAAAAAAAACCAACAACCCAGAGGCTCCTAAATAAATGGCCTGGTTTTCAAGAGTGCTTCATGTTCCATTAACCTGAATGGGAACTTCTGGAAAAATCAGGCCATTAACTTTTGTCTTGGAAGTACTTTTGGCTTGCACAGGGAAGGGGTTTTAACTACTCAAATGGTCATTTTTCAACATTACAAACTGCATTTTTTTTTTCCCCATATGGATTTCAGGTCCTGAATTTAACCCAACAGGAGTTCAAGGTGCAGGGACCCAAAAAAACAACATGGAGATAACCTGGACGGTGAGTTCTTCGATGCTTGACAGCCACCCAGCATCTCACCATTATGGTCCCAGATGCCAAGATATGGAGAACTCAGAGTCCCTAGCAATGTGTGCTATACCACACAGAATACTATAACCTTAGTGACCATAGAGGGAATAAAAAGCAGAAGATGTATTTACAAGAGAGGCCATTGTTAGTGCTGAGAAGAAAGTCTGTGATAAAAACAATAACTTTCAATAATTACCTTGAAGCCAAAGAAAAGATGCTGGATCACAGATTCAGGTTAGGGAGGATGCTCAGTCTGATTCCTTGAGCAGTATATAGGGCTGACAGCCCAGCTCTTGCAGTTCTTCATAGACCAGCAGGTGTCAGCCACAAATAAGCCAGCATCTGTAAGGACAGAAATGGCAGTGAGAGCACGGAGTGGAACAGAAGGATAAGGTTCTTGGTCCTGCCTTGGGTCGGGAGGGCAAGGACGAGCTATGTCTCCCTCTGGGAGGAAAAGTATTGACCTCCTTGGAGATTTGCTGATGGAGCATGAAATAAGAACCAGCTGCTGAACAGAACCTTTTGGGAGAAATACAGTTGCTCTTTCTCCTTCTCACTTGTCTTTCTCTGTTTTGGTCCATGAAGCCTCTGAATGCAACTCAAGCTTATGGGCCCAACCTCAGGTACATCGTGAGATGGAGGCGAAGGGACCCCCGCGGGAGCTGGTACAACGAGACCGTGAAGACCCCCCGGCACGTTGTCTGGAACACGCCCATCTACGTACCCTACGAGATCAAAGTGCAGGCGGAGAATGATTTTGGTAGAGCACCGGAGCCCGACACCGTCATCGGCTATTCGGGGGAAGATTGTGAGTACTTTCAGCCAGAGATTGTAAGTGTTTCGCAGGGGCGGGATCCCACCTGAGGTCAGTGGGTTGGTACCTGTGCCTGGGACATGTTCACAGCACTGCTTGATTTGGCACAAAAATCCAGTCCCAGGCATTGGAAGGAAGAGGCTTGGCCATTAGATTCTGAGTCATTGAGCCTTGCTCTCTATAAGACCCCGATAACACCTTCGGGTGGAAGACAGATTTCATTGAAGACGAGCTCTGGCTGTATTCCCATAAGCCACATTGCATTTTTTGCCCCTGATATCTGCAGAGCACCAAGTTCAGCTCCGATGAGAGGTGCTACGAATGGCCAAAAGGGCCTTGGTCCATCCTGGACTGGATTCTTGTGCCTCTCTGACAATGCCCCAGCTTGGGCTCCTGTTTGCAACACACCATCAGCTCAGCTTATCTTTCTTTCAAACTCTCCACCTGGTCACGCAGAACAGCGGCCAGCTCGTTTAACTCTCTTTTCACCTTTTTTTCTGGGTATCACCTCCTGTGCCTGTAGCATCAAGACTGAACTCTGCTGATCCTTATCCTGTTAGGATAACGTGGTTTGCTGCCAAAAGCTTTGTTTTTAAAGAAACATGTTAGTTCCTTGCATCGCAGCATCTGGAGGGGTTCCTGGCTGTAAACTTTAGGATTACCAAGAAGGTAGATAAGCCACCAAACCCATCCGTGGCTCTAGGCTTGGAGTCAAGGGGATACAAACAGGGCACAGCAATTTCAAGAAAAATATGCAATCTTCGTGCTGAGATAGCAAAAATGATACATCTTCCAACTGGGCATCTTCTCCCGGAGGAGACAGGGTAATGGGAAGGAAAATGGCAGAAACGGTGGGAATCAGGGTGAGAGCAGAGCAAAGCTGGACCTAGCTGAGCCGCCCTTACTGGAAAAGCTCCACAAGCTCCCAGCTGCACCGTTGTCTCTGCACTACTTGGCTATGCACTACCAGGGTTTTTCTTCTAGTTTCAGTTGAAAACTTGTGCAATAATTTTGAGCTTTGGGAGGATCTGAATGAGCTTGTACACATGCACTTCACATGGAGGCAAACCAGGGAGACCAAAGCTCCCGTATCCCACCCCAGACACAAATGTCTTCTTGCCTGTGTCCCAAAGGGGGGGACAAGTAAAAAAAAAAAAAAAAAAACCCAAAAAAACCCAAACAAAAAAACCTAGTCCCTGCCCTGTCATCTCTGAATTGCTTCACAAATAACTGCAGATTTCTCCATCCAAGCGGGTGATGTGTAACAAGGAGTTAAAAACCCAACTGGATCAACAGCAGGCTCTTGCCAAATCCAGATGATCGGATGTGGAAATAACAGGCAGTTTGGTAACTCCTGGGTGTCTCAGTGCCCAGCTGGTTGTGGCAGGAGGGGGTAGATCTGCTGGTACCCTTCAGCCGGGGAGGGAGGGGACCCAGACCCCCTCCTTGCTAACGTGATCTCCTGCAGCAGCGTGTAGGAAGCCCTGCTCTTATCTGCATCATGAATATTCTCGTGCTGGCTGGATGAGTGAAATATGGGGTTTTTTTTTTCCTCCCCTTCCTGTGGAAGTAATGCTTAAAAAATCAATAGCATTTAAAGCATGCACATGTCAGGGAGAAAGTGAGGGGGGCAGAGGTAAGTGATGCTGCTCCGTGTATTCCCATGGTTGTAGGGTCTGCTCGCTCCCAACGAGGGCAGCCGGGAAGCTGAGAGCTGGCCTGTTGCTCCTCTTTTATGTTATTGAGTTTGGAAATCCTCAGAAATTGAATTTAAGGAGTGAGACAAGGAGATGATTATCTCAATGAAAAAAAACCACCACTGCCAGCAGATGGCAGAGCCGGTGCGTGGGGTTGCTGCTCCCTGGGTTTGCAGCGATGCTGTGATGAGAAAACCATGGCGGGGGCAGCAGGAGGGGTGTCCGTCCATCTGTCTGAGCTCCAGGGCAGGGCTGGGTGCCTAACGTACACTCTGCTTTATCCCCAAACGCTCAGATCCCAAGGCTGCACCTACAGATGTTAGGATCAGAGTTTTAAACAGCACGGCCATTGCTCTGACCTGGACCCGCGTGCACCTGGACACCATCCAGGGACAGCTCAAGGAGTACAGAGTGAGCAAACCCACGTCTCGTGGGACTGACCATTAATACAGCTCTAACCTTCTCACAAGCCCAGGTGGCCCCAGTGACAGAGCCACCTGCCATGGGGATGACAGAAAACTCTCCTCCAGCCACATCATGACCCTTTTGCCATGGCTGGGTGCAGACCATGGGGGCTGACTCTGACCCGGAGCAGCACCAGTGATGCAGAGCCTTGGTTGGATCTTTGTGGTGGCTGGACAGGGCTGGGGACATCTCCCATTGTCCCCCCAGGCGCTGGGCTGACCCATCCCCCTGCCTGCCTGTGGGGTCTGGGGTGCTCAGACACAAGAGAGGGACTGGGGGTGGTCCTGCTCACACAGCGAGGGGTCTGCTGGCTCTAGAGCAGCCCAGAACCAGGGGCTGGCTGGTTCTGGGGGAAATGATCTCATACAGGTACAAACAGGTTGGTTTTTGTGTCATCCCCAAAGTACCCACGTCGCCTTTTAACGACCACCCACCCCTGCAAAGCCTAAACCCAGCGGTTCGTACTAACTGGCAACTAAAGACAGCACGGATCCTGCTGTTTTGGGGCTTTTTTTCTTTTAATGTTCGGTATTTACTGCAAAGGTAAAATACTAGTGGTTATGTACAGAGGACAGACCCTGTTTAAAACAAGTAAAAGTCTGGACGGAGCACTTTCTGTTAGAGTTTAGGACGTTCCCAAAAGCACCTGTCCTGCAAACACTCACAGCATTTCAAATCCAATAATCCACCGAGCATAAACCCAGCTCCCTGGGTGCTGCTCTCCTTTTTTTCTGCCTCCGCTCTCTCATTCTGGTCTATTTTCTGAACGAATCTTATTTCTGCATGAAATAAGATTTACAGTCGGGGAGACTTTCCATTGTGCCTGGACGTGTCTCACCTTCCCTTGTACACCACGATGCTACTCCAGGTAGAAAGGGAGAGTCCCTTGATGCTTAGTGCTTGGGAACCAGAAACAGCTCTTTGTATAGGCTGAGCTTAGTGATTTTGCTCTGTGACCCCTTAGTAAGCACTTAACCCCATGCTCATCCTCTTCCTCGGGTAACATCACTGACCTGCCTCGCTGGGGGGACGTGGAGCTTCATTAATTCCTCTAAAAGGCTTCTGCAGCGGAGAGCTGCTTTTATTTTTTTTTCTCGGAAAGGCAAAGTTTTACTATGCTTTGTTAATAAAAATAAAAAAAAAAAAAACCACAAAAAACAAACCAACAATTGCACTTAACCGGGAAAAGCTTCACTTGCCATGCATGTTTCTTGAAGGCCTATTTCTGGAGAGACAGTAGTTTGCTGAAGAACCTCTGGGTCTCTAAAAAACGCCAGTATGTGAGTTTTCCCGGAGACCGAAACCGGGGCATAGTGTCCCGGCTGTTTCCTTACAGCAACTACAAGCTTGAGATGGTTGTAACCAACGGGAGAGGCGATGGGCCCCGCAGTGAGTTGAAGGAGTTCCCCACGCCCGAAGGAGGTACGTTCCCGGGGGGGTGTGCAGGGCGAGGTTTGGGGGGGTTCGGCTCTGCGGAGCGGATGGGAGCCGCCAGGGAGATGCGCTGGGGATGATTTTTAGCCTGGGCAGCATCTTCGGGGCAGCGTCACTGTCAGGTGCCATCGTCACCGCGGGCAGGTGACATCTCTGCAGCTACACCGAGAGCTGATGACTGGCGCTGTCTCATCAATCTAAAAATCCCCTTCAGGTACTTGGAACACATCAGCAAGTATCTTTTAGGCTGAACAAGAGAAATGTTTGTAAAGCTCTTCAGAGGCACAGCACCGTGCCCTTGATGTGCCGCCTGACCTGGGAATGTCCCTGCGCCTCCCCATGCTGCGGGTCGGGGACATGCCAGGGAATGTATTCATGGTGCTCAGGAAAAGGCAGTAAATCCCTGTCAGACCCAAGTGCTTTTGTTCTGAAAGGATGTCACCAATACTCCTTGCCAGGCTTTTAAGGCAGGAGCGCCTCATTCTGCTGTTTAAAGAGCTCGTGTCAAGGATGAACTTGAGATTTTAATCTTCTTGCTGTCACAGGAGCTATTTATAGGCACACCGATAACTTTTTGTTGGAGCTATACTTTCAGTGGCCAGCAATGAACCTTCCTCTAGCAAAGCTGTTTCTGACACGGGGCATTACAAAAATGCAAGAGGAGAAAACAGCAGAGGCTGGACACAAATCCTGTCTCAGCTAACACAGACACTGTGGGGTCTTCCTCTTCCTCTGCATCAAAAAAGAACAGCATCTCTCAGTCCTTTTGCTTTCTTTGAGATTTTCTTGGATGCTGTCCCCATTTTCTAAACCCCTAAGCTGGTTTGAAAGGAGGGGCTCTGTTCCTGCAGGGCGGTTTTGCAGTCGGGTGCAGTTTGATGGAGCTGTTCCCCTGGGTGCTGGAGGCACCGAGCCCTGGGTGTAGATACCTGCTTTGGGGGTAGCGATACACGTCCGTGGGTGGCATTAATTCAACCAATTATAGCAGATTATACTCTTGACATAAGTAAACTGCTGATTTGTTTTTTCCTATAGCACTAAGCTATTTTATTGACTATATATTGATGTTGAGGAGATTGAATGATATTCTGTAAAGCTTCTGTTTAAAAAAAAAAAAAACCAGCTCGCTAATCTCTCAGATCAGAGACCCAAGTTCTTTCGCGAGTCAAGACACTGCAATTATGAGTAACCAGGAGAATAATTTAATTCAAGAATGTATAACGCTTTCCTTCCTTTACTAGCTTTGAATAAGCATAAAAGCAGCCTTTCCTCAGGGTAAGGACCACTGCATTTGTGAGCCAGTCCCTGTTACAGGTCTCTGGGCATTAATAACACAAAGATGCTTTGCAATAAGAGAAGCCGCTATGTGATTTTTCACCGTTCCAACAGATAAACGGATAAGATGTAAATATTGGGCTGGGTGCCGCTTCACAGCTGGAGCATCTTTTGCGGGTGCCTCACTGAGCTGTGCGCTGGAGGGCAGCGGTACCCAGCGGCACGGTGATGCTGGGGCTGGGTTTGCATGCAGAGCTGCTCTGGTTTCTGCTCCCTGCACCACATGCTGCTGCAAACCCTGGGCTGGTGCATGGTTTCTGGCACAGATTCTTGTTCAGTTTCTGCGTTATCTCTGTGTGCGTTTGAGTGTCTTGAGTGTATCAGTCAGCCTGCCATGTATACAGTATTGTAAGGTATGTTTTTTTTTTCCTTGTATGTTTTTTCTTCTTTCCCTCTCCTTCCTGGTCCCATCCTCCTCCCAAGTGCCCAGCTCCCCCAGGTATTTAAGGATCCGACAGCCAAATCTGGAAAGCATCAATCTGGAGTGGGATCACCCAGAGCATCCCAATGGAGTCCTCACAGGATACAGCCTTAGATATCAAGCCTGTACGTTCCCTATGTTATCTTCTTAGTGCTAATAATGAAGTCATTAAATATTTTCCTTGCTGCTAATCATCTCCTCACCTAGCACAGAAAGCTCTCCATAAGGAACCAGAGGCTTTCATCACAAGCTGAGACAGGCTGGGGTGGGAGAGGAGTCCTGGAGCAGCTGCAGCTCACCTGGGAGGGTTGCGGATGCTCAGCAGTTCTCCAGACTCAACCATTGAAGGGAAATAACTTTAATCTCCAATGCAGAAATTTAAACTCCAGGCTGTATAAGAGATGCTGCCTGGGGTAGCACAGACCCTGGCACTGGTGCTCTGCCCTTCCCTGGCCACCAATACAACCCAAAATGTCCCTGAGAGCAGGTCCCCCAACCAGCAAGTCACCAGCTTCCCTAAAGCACCTTTAACAGCAGTTACAGCTCTGAGCACGTGTCCCCACTCCGACGGCAGGTCTGGACCCCGGGGGCAGGGTGGCACAGCGTGTTCCTGAGACAAGGCTGAAGCCACCACCACCTGCCTTTCCTCCCCAGTTAACGGATCCAAAACGGGGCGAACCCTGGTCGAGAACTTCTCTCCCAACCAGACCAAGTTCACCCTGCAGAGGACAGACCCCATCTCGCGCTATCGCTTCTTCCTGCGCGCACGCACCCAGGTGGGAGAAGGAGAAACGCTCGTGGAGGAGTCGCCAGCCCTGCTGAAGGGAGGGCATCTTGCTCTCCTCTTGCAAAAAGGTGAAGCTCTAATTTGTCCCTCTGCAATGTCTGCACAAGCTCAATAAGGTGCAGGTGATTTTTACGTGGCTCAAAGGGGGGTGTATCCTCTGTTCAGTGAACCCCAAGAGGGGGGACGGTGCCACTCCCCTGTCACCCCATAACCAGGAGCTGCCCTGACCCTCCAAAGCATGACTCCCGGATCCATAATGAGATAAAACACCCATTGTGGGACATTCATCAAACTAAGTGAAAGTTCAGGAGCCCTGGGGGAACACAGGGAGACAAAAGCCGGCTCTTTCCTTTCTTTAGCATTTGCTAAAAGACCCATGATTTAGTTAGTGCTGGGATTTAATGGGGTTTTTGCCTCCTTTCCTCCATCTCCCCCTCCCCAACTAATGGCTCTGAGTAGGAAAAGTAATTCCTACCGATGACCCAGTGGAAACAAAATGCTTCCCGACACCTCTTAGCTGGGCTCCAGCGTCGCTAATTGACCCGACAGGATGGGAGCTGGGGCTGCAGATACTATGGGAAAGAAATCCGCTAAGTTACACCCTGGCAAACATGAGAGGGGGCATGGCATGGCTTTAAAAAGGAGCTTGGCTGAACCAAGGGTTAGAGCACAGGGAGCGGATTGAAGTTGTTGGTGCTGATAGTCAAGAGTTGCGGTTGTTCCATGTACATTTGCTTTACTGGGCTTGTTTCTATAGACTGTTAGCAGAGCACAGATAAATCACAGCCATAACCACCCACTGTTGTATATCACTTAACTGGTTTGTACTGGGGAATAGCAGGTACAGCATATGCCAGCGTGACCAGTTAAGGTCCGCTGTCCATGGGGTTGGGGACACGGAGGGGTGGTGGCACTGCAGAAGGGACGAGCTGCTGACACTTAGCGAAAGGACAAACCATCAGCCATTAACCAGTATGAAAAATGAAAGAGTCAAATCCCAGCCTGAAGTTACAGAAATATGTCAGTTTGACCTCAAAACATGAGAGCCTGAGGTACAACACGACACGGGTGAGTTAACGACAGCCACGTAAGAACGATGAGCAGCTCTAAACGCCCACCGTGATGTGACGGTACTTGCTGTAAAGCTACAAGAAAGGCGAGTTTGGAGTAATAACCAAAAAAAAAGCAGATTAAGGAAATAAAACCCATTAATGCATTCAGAGGTGGTTTTGTGCTTGCCAGACTAAAGCTACACGAAAGGCGAGTTTGGAGTAAAAAACAACCAAAAAAAAGCAGATTAAGGAAATAAAACCCATTAATGCATTCAGAGGTGGTTTTGTGCTTGCCAGACTCATTCACCTGAGAAGCTTACATAGAATACATCTCCCTGACATTCTGCGCCAAGGGCTCCAACCCACCCAAGGCAGGACCAGCACTGACGGTAGAATTACACTAGAAAAAAACTAAGGTGGAATTCAGACCGTCAAAACTGGTCCTTGCTGGGATTAGATAGAAGCACTTTGCTTACCCAACACCGCTGGCATCTCTCTGCCGAGCTGCCGGGGGGCGTCCAGCCTCCTGCTCGCTCTGCCCCGTGCAAGTGGCTCTGATGCCCCCGAGGGTGACGGGTTGTAGCTGATGCATTTATTTCCTCTCTCTCAAATCTCTGCTGACTGTGTGCAAGTGGTCCTGACTCTCTTGTTTGTGTGTTCTGGTTGTTTTATATATTCCTCTGTTTTCTCTTCCCTTCTCTCCTACGCTCTCCTCGTATTCCCCTCTCTATCCCTGGCGCTGCCCTCTGAAGCCACGCCAACCCCAGGTACCGTACCAGCCGGAGGAGGTAACAGGCATGGGGCAAGGCTCACTCCAGCTCGCTCGGGTGTGCTAGCAATTAAGCATGCACTCCATTAACCCTTTCAATGGGAAGGTGAAGTGGCAGGAGTCTAAATTGGGCGTAGGAAACGACGGCACATAAAACCAAAGCCCCACAGGCAGCAGGGACGAGGGGCAAGCTCCACGGCGGCATCTGCAAAGATTAAAACATCCCTGAGAGGGGCTTAACAGCCTCCCAGATGCCTAATGACAGCCAAACCCACCAGCCACCGCAGCCGCCACGCGCTGTACAAGTGAAAATCAGACTCAAGTTGCCCTATTAAAGAGGTTTTTCATCCCAGGTCTGCACAAAGCCCTCTCCTTTTTTTAAGCCTCAACCTCCCTGCCCTACAAAACACAGAACAACATTTACCAGCCCTCCCCGACTCTGGTCCCTGCCTGTGCTCTGCCCCGCGGTGTTTAAACTGGATTTTCATCCCCGGGAGCCTGGTGCTGCCGGAGCAGCCGCCTGCCTTGGTCCGTGTCGTGGCATTGGGGGCACCACCACCCACCTACCTCCCTGGGGTTATTTTAGGGCTGCCAGGGCTTTCATACAGGAGAATCCTTTTGTTTGCAAGTGACCATTGAAAGGGTTAAGGACGATGTTTGTGCCACAGCTGTGCATGTCTGCATGCGAGGCTATTGCTGGCTTTGCCCTCGATTGCGTATTTCTACAGCAGAGAGAAACCTTTCCTTGTGGCGGGGGGGGGGCACTTCCCAGGACCCCCCAATCACCCACTGTCAGCCCTGCAAAGTCCAAAGCAAACGCACAACTTCTGGTTGCCCAAAAGAAGGACACCCACCTCTTACAAAACCTGCAGATGTGACTTTTTTTCCCTCCTCCCTCTTTGAACCAATATTGCAGCAGCCGGACAGCCGTGACCCAGCTCAGGAGGGGGCTCACGGCAGGGCTAGGGGTGCAGCCAGCCAAAATGCACCCCAAAAGCTTTTGGTCTGGAGCAACAGCACTCGTTTGCCCTGCAAACCTGTAAGAGGTCATGCTTTGCCTTTGCTGGACACGGCCCCCAGGGCCACAGCTTCTTAGGGAAGACTCTTCCCAAGTGATGCCAGTGCAGGACCTGCCCTCTGCACCCCTAGGTTTTGCTTTCCTACCTTGTAGATATTTCTCCTCCTTTTATTTTGTTGCAGTGATGTCTCTCTACCCAATATTATTTTGCGTTTTCTTTTTTTCCTTTCTGAATAGATGCCAATCTTTTCCTCACTATATTTTTTTCTCTTCCTAAAAAAAAAAAAAAAAAAAAAAAAAAAAAGAAAAAGGGGGTAACAGATTGGTAACAGATTGGTCTGCTTTGGGTGGTGGGAAACTGAAAACAGATGTAACCTTTTGGCTCAGAGGATGTCTGTCCTCTGAGTCCGGCAGGGCTGTTTTGCTGCTGTAGCTCATACTTTGGCCAGGGTTTAGCTCATCCACAAGAATCCGGATTTTCTTTGTGGATCAGGATCACCTTCTAAAGTACTTTCCTCCTTGCAGTGGATAGTGCTGAAACCACAACGTGATCTCTCCATCCTTCCAGCATCACATCATTTCAGCCATAATTTCTTATAACATTGGAAGCCGGGTGAATTATTTCCCATTTAGAGGCTAATTCTACAAGAACAGAACCCACTGGTCCCCACCCCTCTATTTTTAACCTTCTAGGAGAAATAGTAAAGGGAAAAGATACACCAGAGCTGAAAGGAGTCCAAGAGGCAGTAAGTGGAGCAGTAGGTCGTTAAGTGCTAACCCAGCCGCATCCGCAGCTCCCTCGCCATGCAAGAGAGATCACGGCAGCGTGAGCCCCGGCAGCTCCAGCACACATCTTTGTCTTGCTCCTGAGCTGGATGTCATTTCTCGTTAGGACACGGGGCGGGCGCCGGAGCTGTTACACAATTCCAGCGGCGTTTGTCCCGAGAGGCTGTTTCTCTTCCTACCAAGTCCAGGGTTGGAGTGAAATACTGCTTGACCTTGCTCGGAAGATTCATCTCCGCTCAATGACCTAGATTTTGTAGATTTTTTTTTTTTTATGGATTCACAGTGGAAGTTGTCTTAAATTGCAGTAAAACGCTCTTTGCCATGGGCTGCTGGCACTAAAAAAAATAAAAATTAAAAGGTCTTTTTTTTCCAGGAGTAACCTTACAGAGGGTCGTTGCTGTTTTGTATGTGTGTGAGAAACTGGACCAGCTTGATGAAATCAAAGTGAAGTGCAGGGACTGTCCCTTAGGAAAGCCTTTACTTTTCCTAAGCCAGAGTTGGACAAAGGGAGAGGTGATCTGGGAAAAGAGGGGCCATCTAAAAAGGGCTCTAATTTCTGCTATGAATGCGAAAAAAAAAAATCAAGACTGGATCCCATGCTACCCCTGTGTATAGAAAAACTTAATCATGGACCATAAAGACTTTAAGGAAAAAAACCATTGATTTTTCTCTGTTCCCTTCTTGTCTCTCCATAATTATGAATCAGAGGAGAAAGATCCTATTGTTCATTTTAGAAACAGAGAGAACTGCTGACCCCTCTCTTTTAGAGGCTGCTCAATTGCTCCTTTCTATTCCTGAATTTCTTACAGCGATCAGATTCGGAGCACTTTATGGCAAAGACTTTACAATTTCCTTCTGTTGCTAAAAACGGGGAGAGGGGGAGAAGGAAAATAAAACCAACTGTCTGAAAATGTATTTGGCTAATCATCAAAATTCATGAAAAATTAATCAAATTTCTCCAAGACTAATTATTTTTAAGTCACACCCAAGGGAAAGCTGTTACTACAGCCTAACAACACATTAAAAGCATCTTTAAATAATTAAAGAGCAGTATGGATGCATATTGTTTCCTCTATTTTGCAAAAAACCCATGCAACTCCTCCCTCAACTGCTGCACCACTTAGAGCAGGACTTGAGTCCCTCTCTTAAGAGGCTCTCTTCCTTTTTCATTCCTTAAATATCTCCCTTTTGCTTTTATGATTCTTATTTTTTTTTTCTAATCTGAGCCTCACAGAGTTTTTGTGTAAGGTCCGGGCTCCTTTTTACGGGTCCATTCACGGGCAGAGGAGCCAAGCTGCAGCCCAGAGCGCAGCATCCTGCTGCGAGCATCTCTCTCATTACCGAGCCTATTAATTGCTCCAGCCGGCCGCCGCATCCCCTGCCCATTAGACCAGCCCATCTCCTCCCCACCGTGCCCCTGGTCTCCATTACCTGATGGGGTAATGCATCTCGCAGACAGCAAGAGCCATCTCTGCCGTGCAAAGATGAGGGTTATTAACGAGCTGAAGGGTCATTTAGATGTTTCCAGGAAGATGGGCGAGGCTACAGCAGGAGCAGGAGAATGGGAATTGCTGGTGTTGGCTTTTACTCTGGGTTTCCTGGGGGTACTGGGGTGATTTCAAGCCTGTGGCTTTAGACGTGCTGGTTTTTGGGGTGCTGCTCTGCACCGCCTCCTGATTTCAGAGAGGGGGGAACTTTTTCCTCCCCTCACGTGAATGCTGGATGCTCGGTCCTGCACCTACACTTGTTGTCAAAGTCCTTGAGTGACACTGGCATTGGGAATGCAGAAAAATAAACTCAGCTGCTCTGCAAAGCTCAGAACTCTTACAATAGTGAAGTATTGCAGCCACGTTTTGGGAAGGATGTGTGTGATTGCTAGATGGTCGGGATCTTTTGAAAAGGAGCAATTCTGGAAACACCACCTTAGCCCTCCATCTCCCCTGGCCCCCTTTCTGCTGCCAGGAGCAGGGATCTATCACTGTACTCAGCCCCGACGGGGTGGGCAGTGAGTGGGGGACCCCAGTACCTGGTCCTGCCGCTGCCTGGCTGTGGGGTGCCCTTTTCTTTGGGGGACCCCGGTACCTGCTCCCTGCCGCTGCCCCACAGTGGGGTGCCCTTTTCTTTGGGGGACACCTGCGTGCTCTACTCTCTGTCAGATCTGTGTCTTTTATCCCTCCCCAGACTGAAATCGGCTCTCATTAGGGGATGGATTTCAAAGCCTAGAAAATGCCCCTTATCTTCTCTCCTCCAAATCTCCCAGCTGAGCTTTTCTCCCCCGTACATCCCATATTCAAACACAAATGAGGCTCCAGCTTTGAATCCGGGGGCAGCTTAAGACTAAATCCCCCCACAGCCGCCGCAATGCTGCCTTCCTGCAGGTGCTCTCCCCATCCTCCCCTCTCTGAACTATTGCTTTCCAGAGTCACCCGATCCCACATTTTTACCTGTTCCTATTCCTGCCAGGCTCATTTTTATCCCCAGTGCCGACACCCCCTCCTCGATCTCACGCAGGGACCCGCTCGGGAGCGAGCCCGCGTTATCCTGATGCAATGTGATAGCCCTCCTCTCGGGGATCGCTTCCACCAGCGCTAGTATGGTGCTGGAGCCGTGCGGGCAAATCCTGCCCGGCATCACCAGCTGAGGTGCTGAGCAGCACAGCTCGCACCGATGCTGAGTCACTTCGGTCAGTGCAGCATCCAGGAGGGTCTTGGCACCGCAGCTTCACCTGCGTGTGTGCGTATCCGCATGTGATACATAAAGATGAAGATAGCGAAGCTTTGACTTATCCCAGATAATCTTGTCCCAGCTCGGGTCCAGAGGAGCATTAAAGCCGAATCTCTCCTGCTAAAGCCATCACAGCAGCACTAGGCGATGCAGCCAGTCCCCGAAGGTGCTGTGCGGGAGAGGCACGATGCAGAGCTGGGGGTTGTACCTGGGTTCCCACCAGCTCCTGCCTTTCAGCACATTACTTTCTGCCTTGCTGGGTCCTGTTTTCCTTAGAGAGGAGCCAGGGACCCACAGGGGAAACCCGGAGACTGCGTTAGCTAATAACTGGTATCTACGGTGCTGTTTGACTGCGTACATTGCAAAGCTATCGAGGAGCTGCAGCTTCATCGGGTTAACGGTGACATTAACCTAGTGACATTAATCTCTTAACCTTAAAAAAAAAAAAAAAACAAAACCACTATGAATCACCAAAGATGATGTCAGAATTTCAATACTTCCCCACCCAAGAAAGGCTTTTGCAACTTTTAACCTCAGCACACAGCAAAGCCCTCGATCGGGAATGGGGTGAGAGAAACGCAGAACAGCAAAACCCACCCCCCCACTGGGTCAGGCTGGAGAGGGCTTTGCTGTGCTCCAACCACCCGAGGACAAAGCCGTGCCACTGCCCACCCACGCCGGGTCCCTTCCCTGTCACCCCCATCTCTGCCCCATCTCCTCTCCCGGCCGCGGGGCAGCGATGGGCGGGTGCGTTAGTTCGGGGGCTGCGCTGCTGCATGGGGCTGGCTGCGATGCTGCGTTGGTACCACCCCGAGAGGATGCGCTGCTCTGCGGGCACACGCTGGGGCGGGCTGGTGTTGGTGGGATGCGCTGGTAACGGGGGTTTTATTGCAGCTGCGTGCGGGAGGGAGATGGACCGAGTGACCTACTGCTCTCCTCTGCTTTTTGGATCTCTGAGGTTTTAGGGGTTGGCCCTCCTTGGGGAAAAAGCAAGCCCTGGCTTGGCTCTGGGACACTTTTTAAAGTACTTTCCTAGAGCTATTTGTGTTTGGGGGGCGATATTTAAAATAGCTGGGTTCATTTGGCTAACAGGGGGGGTTTGTAATCCCTTGATTTACAATAGGAGTAAGTAAATCTAACCTAATGCAAGGATCACGGGGCAAATCTCTGCTCATTTACCGTAGGCAGTTTAAGCAGCATTTCAGCTGCATTTTCTGCTGGCGGGGTTTCAGGCCCCAGCCGATGCACTGCCCTTTGCTGGTGGTCGGGACCCTCTCAGCCCCACTGCAGGGTGTGTGTAAAGTGCACATTTGCCCCCCTGCTCTGGAAACACAGCACAGCTGAGATGGGGATGGGGGCTATTTAGAAAACAAATTGCTCAGACTTTCCTCTCTATGGACAGCTGAGGGTGTGCCGACCCCTTTGTCGATGGCAAAGTACCATCCATCACTCGCTCACCAGCTAAAGCTCAGGTTAATGCTGAAGCTGCTCCACCACCACCCGGCTCCAGCATTAGCACAGAGACGAGCCAGGAGGGAACCAGGGAAGAAGCTGCAGGCTGAACTGGCAGCTCAGAAACGCTGGAGGTGTAGTCCAAGGGCTGCTGAATTAATGTAATTGTGCCTTGCCTGGCCCACGACAAATGGGATTATTACATTTTCTTAAGAGATAAATCCTGTTTCTTATTGCAGGGAGCCCTGAGTGCTCTTCTGCACAGTGGGGGGACAATGGGGTGAGGACAGCCTGCCCTGTGCGTCCCCAGACACCCCCCACCTTCCTCCTTCCCTGCCCTCTGTGTGATTTAAGCCCAGGTTGGAGGCGACACCGGTGGCAGAGCAAAAGCACAAGAGAAGCAGGTCGTTTGGCCCTGGGAAAGGGATGAAACTGTGGGCGGCGGGTGTGCAGGAGGAGCTTGGCCCCCAGCATCGCTCCCTCCGGGTGCATGGCTGTCCCCGCACGCGGATGGGGAAAACAGCCTCGTGTTTCCCGCTGCTGTTTGCTGCCTCTCTCCTCGGTTCCCCGCACCGTGCTGAGCTGCTCGGCTTCCTCTCGCGTGTCCGTTGGGGATGGCAAGGGCAAACCCCGAGGAGATATCACCTCGTCTAAAAAGCCAGTGTTTCCCTCTCCCAGCTGCAACTGGGGTGCCTCCAACTACAATCGATCTAACCAGTACTACAACAACCCCAACTACTACCACCACAACTACCGACACTACTACTACCACAACTACCGACACTACTACTACCACCACTACTACAGCTGCCACCACTCCACCCGCCACCACCGTCGCCACCACTACCGCAGCTGCAGAGAGGGCTCCGGCAGCCACCACAAAGCAGGAGTTGGGTACTGCGCTTTCCTTTTCCTCTAACCCCTCTAACCCTACCGGCACCTTCCCCGCGTCTTGCTCAGGGCAAGGATTAATAACAGGCACAGGCAAAATTTCAGACATCCTGTGCTCTGGGAAGGGCTTTGCGAGGAGCTAGAGGTGGCACAGGCTCAGGAATCGAGGTGCACAAGTGGTTCCCGGCAATTTGGGGCTCTCAGTGCCACCCTCCAGGTCCCAGTCTCAGGGATAACGCAGCCCTCCCTGGGGTGTGGCGATGCTGGATTACCATCAGTGCTTGGGAAGGAGGTGGAAGACCCTAGAAAAGCTCTCAGAAGTATGATCTCGTATCTTATTGCCATTAAAAAGGGGTTCTGTTACTATTATAGAAAATGTCACTTTAAATTTAGCACATCAGCTGTTAGCTAAGAGACCTGTCATCACTGATACGAGTCTTTTGGTTCATGCTGCTGCTCTTTGCGATAGCCATAGCCCATAGGAGAGCTGGGGAAGGGCTGAAGGTACAGGCGTGTGCCAGGTATTTCTCAGGTCAAGAAAAACTTCTCATGCAATCAGCTAGAATGGGATGACCAAACTCTGATTTGGAGGAGGCGTATTCTCTGTCTGCTTTACTGATAAATGTATCTCGCTGAGCCTTGTTTTTAAAGCAGTGCTATAATGGGATCTACAGTTAATAAATAATGATAGATAGTTATACTCAGGTTATTCAAAAATAAATCAAGCTAATAGCAAAAGGGAACGCAATCAAAAGAATTCAGTTGCTTAGCTGGGCAGGATACGCTCCAAAACGCAAGTGCAAAAGCTGCCGAAACCTTTGTTAACTCTCCATAAAGAAGGAAAGGAGATAGTAGTAACAATGAACACAAAAACTGACACCCATTTAACTCAAGGAGTTTGATTAAAGCAGTTCAGACTCTTTTCTTTATATTCTTGCATAAGATCAGCTCAGGATGGCTACAAACCCCCCCAAAAACATGCTGGGAGGACCAGCCTCCACCCGATACCCCGCAGTAAAGCAGATTTGCGAATCAGCAGCACGTTTCCTGCTCTGCACTAATTTGCTTATTAAAGCTGCAGACCTGAACTGAAAATTTGTGAATTTGGGATCCAGCTTGTGGATCCACACGCTACCAC
>NW_010110707.1:51954-63780 GCF_000699245.1 Pterocles gutturalis
CCCCCCCCACCCCAGCTAGAGAAATCTGGGGCTGTGCAAAGCTGCTAAGCCAAGGGAACGCACCCAGGGAGCTGCCCTGCCAACGCAAAACTGGTTTAAAAATGGGTGCGAGATACACGGCTGCAGCTCCATCACGACATACGAGGTCTTAGTAACAAAGTGAAATCGCCGCCACAGCACTTACTATTAAGTGACTACGTGGGAACACGTCTCTAGTTGAAAATAAGCAATTAAGCGGTGAGCACGCGCTGCCGGAGAGCAGAGACGGGAGGAATAGACGCAGGGAAGCCAAAGCAGCCGAGGAGCTGCAGGAGGAGCCACGCGTGTCCCGAACCACCCTAGGGACACGCGGGGAGAGGCTGAGCCGTAATGCGGGCAGACAGGGCAGGCGTGTGGCAGCACAGGTTGGATTTGTAAGAGGGATTCTAGGTCACATCCCCGACCCCACGGCGTTGGGTCCTTGCAATTTCCTAAAAGTCGCGTAGCCGGCCTCGTCCCGGGGGCTGCAGTTATTGATCTGGATTTTGTCAAACCAAACCCTGAGCTACACCTTGTAGTAAGTAATAATATGAGTAATAAAACCAAGGTGGAACTTCTCTGACATCACTTAAACACACTAAACTAGTGGATTAGCTCTACTTCACTAGAAATGAAGTTCATCCGCTCTCCAAAGCAACGTCGACAATCCTTAACTTCAAAATCAGAAACGAGTGACTTCATTGCCCCACTGGCTGTCTCCAGCTCCCGTAACGTGACAATATTCTCTCCCAATCTTTCCCTCTCGGCTGTGGCAGCGAGTCCGCGTGCACTCCGCATGGGTCTCCCCCGTCCGTTTGGGCATGAGTTTAGCCAGATTTCCCCACTGACCGAAATCCTCGGGGATGTGCCACAGAAGTCATCTAACCCCAAAGATAAGCTGAGTGCAGTTGTACTTACACACACAATAAGTTTCTGACACCAAACCTCCCCTAAAATCTTAAAGGATCTCGAAAGGAACAAATACATCTGTAGGCATGCTCATCGGTTAAGATCAAAGCACTGACTTCAGGAACGATTTCTATAAGGTTTTCCCAACACCAGATGCTAGATGGGGTCTCTCATTCACGTCTAATCCAAAATACTAACTCCTGTTCTAACCTGTCCACCAGCCACCAATGGATCGTCCATATGGGACATAAGAGCTATGGCCAATAGTAACTGGGCAAACATCACCTGGAGCCACAATTACTCTGCAGGAACTGACTTTGTGGTTAAGTATATCACCAGTAAGCATCAGATCGCGTGGGGACTCTACAGGGTGGCGACGCCATTAGAGATCCTGCCAGCTCCCACGGTTACAACCTATTACCCGGCCCTAATTCCTCCGTATGGAATGATGCTCTATGGCCAGAGGAGGGAGGATGGGAGAGGAAAAGGCAGGTCACGGCTGTTCAGAACGTGCCAGAGCTCAGCCTGGTGACTCGCAAATGATCCCCCCTCTTGCACCGACTGCCGTGAGGTGTTTATGAAACACAGATGAGCCAGGCTATTAGTTTGTGAACTCTTCATTGAGTGGGGCTGTATGCGGTTGCAACGTAAAGAGCCTTAAATACATATCTATAAAAGGGGATAAAACTTTAAGGGAAAACAAATGAAATCTACATAAATTGGAGAGCAGTTTTAAATGCCTTTGCAGATGGGCTTCTTGAACCTGGAGTTGGCAGAATCCTCTATGATCCCAAACCTCCTGTCCTATCAGATATTGTTGTCTCTTACAATTGTAAGGCTATGTACTTAGTCTGGAAACTCAAAGCCAGTATCTCGGGTTTTAGTACTTGTTTAGAAGGATGTTTACATGTTGTTGGTTGGTTGTTTTGTTTTTTATAGATAGGCAGTGATGACTACTGCTTATCTCTGACTTTATTTCCCAGCCATTTCCGCCCTCACATCATCTGGTATACCAGTCTTAAATCGGCATTTAAAATAAACTAACGAGGTGCAATCATTAACAGCAAAACACTTTAAGTCATTTACAACCTTGCTTAAGAGATGACCTTGATTTCTCCTTGAAACAATTGCTAATGCGCAGCCAGTAAGGCTTTGGCTGGCAGCAGAGGCTGGGCTGGGCTCAGCCCTCCGTCTCCTGAACTGGTTCCATAGTTCAGGATACACATCAGCTTTCTGAGCCCTAAATGACAAGTATCCCCAGCTCCCAAACCACCCACTGCCAGCCCTGGTTTTTCCCCAGGACACAAGCAGCGTGCTTCTGGCCTCAAAGACACATTTCTCCCTCCCCGCAACGCTGCTGAACGGGAGGCACACACCTCCAGAGCCACGAACCAAAGCCCCACTGCAGGCTGGCTTAGAATTCAGAGGTTTAATGCTCAGCACTAAGCTCATCAGCAAACAATTCCCAGCACAGTATGAAGAACAGGTCATCCTTGGATAGAGCCTGGGAGCAACCAGCCCACGAGCATCCCTCCTTGAGCTGAAGGGCTAAACCCTCCTCGTCCCCAAAAGCACAGCCTGCCAGCTGGGTGAGCAGTGTCGCATCTTTAATGCATCATCCAGCTCATTCAAAACCTCCTTAACCCACCAGCAAAACTGGTGCATGGGTACCACTCCCAAAAGCACGAGAATTGGCTCCTTCACCGAGTCCTGCAGCACCTTCACCCAGCTGAACAGGACCAGGCAAATTCCAGGTCTTTTGTGCTAAACACCCAAATATCCAGACCTGAGGCTGGGCAGATAAAGGACCTATCGAGTCTTAACAGTAGGGAGAGATCTGAATAGCTATGGGTATTTTTTCCAGTACGGCAAGCAGGGATGCAGCAAAACCCACGCCGTATTCCTGCATCACTGATTTTCTTCTATTCTTCGTGAGTAATAATCACGAAGCCGTTAATAGCTCCTTGACCATCGAGCTGTATTATTCCTGCTCAGCGGCTAGGGCTAGCATGATGCATTGCCTGCGGTGTCAACACGGTAATCTCTCCGAGCCTCCTACGGCTGGGTTTGATGTGCGGTTTCTGTTTCTCAGGTAACAAGACAGAGAAATCTATCCCTGTTAAAGCCCAGACCCCTTCCTCTGTGCAGCTGGCGAATCTGACGCCGGGAATGATGTACAAGCTGTGGGTGTTCCCCATATGGTCTAGCCCCAGCGAGCACTCGTACATAACCTTTACCACCAGCTCAGGTGAGACGGGCTCCAGCCCCGCCGCGGGACGCGGTTCCGAGGCATGTCACATCCATCACCGCCGACGGCATTCGCGTGGTGGCGGGAGGTGGTTTGACCGTGACTTGCATGGAACAACCCTCATCCGACCCAAAGCAGCTCCCCCATCTCTGCCTTTATTAAAGAGCCCCCCCCAGCATCGCCGGGAGGTGGCACGGAGGAGGAGAGCCCCAGGAGGGGATGGGAACCCCTTTGAAGGAAAGGGTCTTTACGGAGGGTGGAGAACGTCCTCCTGGCATCGTGCGGCTCTGCTCAAAGCCCCATCACTGCGTGTTTGCACTTCCACACGCGCGTTGCTGCTCATGGGGATGGTGGTTGCTTCAGCCCTGGGGAGCACACACCTGACCCCAGGCTGGGGCAGTGGGGAGATACTGGTGATGGTGAGGGGCAGCACTGGGAGGAGGTGGAACGTGGTGTTTGCAGAAGACCTGGGTCAGAGTCCTGCATAGCACACTCACAGGGCTTTCCACCCTCCAGCTATGTTTCCCTGTAGCACCGCTGCATTTAACAGCAGAAGCGATTTTCCAGGTTTAGCACCTGAGTGATTTTTACAGCTCTCTAACTACGGGCTTCCCACACTTCCCCCCCGAATGCCAGAGCAACACGGTTATTGACAGGCATTGAACCGGGGTTTATGCATTTATAAAGCTTCACCGTTTGCACTCGATGAGTTTCAGTAAATGAAAACAGCCGTAACGTCCTTTGCGTTCACCCGGGGGTTTTGCCGTAGGAATCTGCGCACAACGCCTGCCAACGCGCCGGTCTAAATGCTTTGCTGAGAAAACACGGAGCAAGCAACACTGGAGCAGCCCACACTGATAGATGTAGTAGGCAGAGGCTGTGATTTTTCAAAGAAATGAAATTATTTTGCTCAGATCCAGCAAAAATAATGTTTTTGCTTCTGGACCCTCCCCAGCTCAGCAATCACCATGAGTTCGAAAGCCCCCAGACCCATACTGTGCAACGTGCCTTTCTATTTCCCAACTATTCCTAACTGCTTCCCCGTCCGGACCCATCTGTTCTTTTCTCGTCTGCTTTTCACCAACTTTGGGATCTGGGGAGAGAGGGGGAAGCCCCCAGCACAACAGACACAGAGGGGCAGGAATCATTAGACAGAAAAAGGGGAAAAAAAGCAACATCCTGGGCTGATGGATGCTGGCAGTCTCAGCGTATCTATTTTCGGTAATTGAGGGGTTCTGACTGATATTATCATGATCTGTTCTTTTCTCGTCTGCTTTTCACCAACTTTGGGATCTGGGGAGAGAGGGGGAAGCCCCCAGCACAACAGACACAGAGGGGCAGGAATCATTAGACAGAAAAAGGGGAAAAAAAGCAACATCCTGGGCTGATGGATGCTGGCAGTCTCAGCGTATCTATTTTCGGTAATTGAGGGGTTCTGACTGATATTATCATGGAGACTGGAGTCTCAGCATATCTATTTTCGGTGATTGAGGGGTTCTGACTGATATTATCATGGAGACTGAAGGATGGGCCACCTTTGTCCCTGTGATAAAGGCTGACTGGTGACCCGAGCCCTGGCACTGAGGATGGGCCACCTTTGTCCTTGTGATGGAGGCTGACTGGTGACCCGAGCCCTGGCACTGTGGGACACACAGAGCGATCGCTGTCCCTGCATGCGGAAACGCTGCAGATCCATTTCTTCGCTGGCTGGATACTGCTGACACGAGCGTTCAGCCCTCGCTGACAGTCATATGCCATCAGGAATGCTCTTGACAAAAAAAGCACTGTTAGGTTTTTTGGTGGGTTTTGTTTTTTAATGTTTTGGAAAGAGCTACTCTGAAGGTTTCTTTGGTTCGAGGGCAGATAAATTAGTGTGGCTGCAGGACACTGCACTCCAGCTTTGCTTCTCAGTACCTGGCAGCTCAATAACCCACCAGAGCTCCTTCCAGGAGGAGAGGACACTTTAGAACTACAAACATACCTTAATGCAAAGAGGTCTTCTAAATTACAAAAAATAATTCCCCAGCCTGTACAAATACTGGGAAGAGGATCGTGCAAGGCTGGAGTTAGCAAGACTTTACATACCCCACGCTCTGCTTTACAAAGACAAAATTTTTTCTTATAATCTGTTGGTGGAACACAGCTTTCCTATTGGCACATAAACTACAAGTGTTAGATAACGTGTTTTCTGCCACAAGATTATAATTAATTTAAAAAAAAAAAATTCCCTGCAGTTGCATTTCAAATCAATACCTGTTCGATTACACAGCTGCTTTCCGCTCTCTCTCCTTGACATTGGCCTTACATTAAAGCAAATCGAAACATGCTCGCTGACAGCCATGTACTTAATCTTCTCTCTCTGAATGCTGCAATGACAGTCACTCGTTTGCTCTAAATACCAGATTGCTGTGACTATAATTTTGTCGTCATGTGTTGCTTTTTTGGGAAGGATGGCAATTATACCTCTACCTTGGCAATAGGCAGTGCCACCATCCTACTGCAAGACCCCCTGGTGACTCGGTACTCAAAATCCTCCCTCCCTGTACAACTCAGCCCAAATCCGTGTCACGGCACAAAACCCACCTCTTGGGCTGCTTTGGCATTTTGTACTTTGCAGACCCCCTTAGGACTGGTTTCAGTACAAACCCCATCCCGTCAGGACTGCAATTCCATCTTTTTCCATTTCCAAGCTCTCCAGGAAAGCTTTCCTCCCCAAGCACTCAGCTAATTGAATCCAGTTCTCAGCTCCACTCTGTTATAATCTTATTCTCTCCATTATAAAAAGTGCATCTTTGAGGAGGATGTAGCTCAGGTTGTACTAAAGGTAAATATTAAATGTGGCAGCATTAGAGGGGAAAGCAGCAAGAGGAGCCAAGGCAGCTGCTTCCACCTGGCTTCCCCAGGAGCTCGGGGCTGCGTTCAGGGTCTGACATAATTTCTTTAGCAAATGGTACTTTCTCGTCATTCTCTTCTTTTGTCTGTGAATTTCCTTGTCACAGTTTGGCCACGATTACCTACTGGCAACAGGGCTGAGCTTTCATCCCAAGGAAAGCACCTTTTCTCTTGTGCTCAATGTTGATGGAATAAGTACGCGCTTATGGTCCTAAAATGGTGTGGGTTAGGAAAGTTTGCCAATTCAACCCATTTTTCAAGTTGTCTCTTTCCCAAGAGCCTTTCATTCAGAAGACATTAACAGAGGACCATCTTTTGTGCTTTCTTTGCGAGCACCATCTTGCTTATCGGCACCAAAAAGGATGCGCGCGGCACTGGCCCGCCCATTCCAGACAAACCCCCGCTAAATCCCCATTCAATCCCATCCAGCTCCGCTCTCCCGCATTCCTACTCTCTCTGTTTGCACTGCAGTCTGGTTAAATTTAGCCCCCCCTGCTGCGCTGAAGGTTATTTTCTCCTCTGCTCTGTCTTGCTGCATACAGAGTGCATGTCAATGAGAGCCCGAAAATGGCAGCTCGGTGCTATTTATAGGACATGGATTTGTCTGTCTGACCGTGTACAGAGCTGCAAACAAGAAGTCAGAGTACGTGAGGGAGGACACGGCCGGTAGCGTTGTTTAGGGGACACCTCCTTGCTCAGTATTAACCATCTTCATAGTCAATAGCCTTGGGAGCGTGGTGGAGGCAGTGGGATAAAAGAGTTTGTCCTGGGAGAACAGACTTCCCAGCGCTATCAGACCACCTCTCATCTTTCTAGGACCCAGCTGTCACTCCTCCAAGAGCTGTTCCCACCGCTGAGCCCTCCTTGTGCATTGGCCAAGTCTTGGGGAGCTTCCACAAGTCCACCCACGGCCACCCAAAGGCAGGGTGACCCTGGTGGTGGTGGCAGCAGAGCCACTGCCCAGCACCTCCACAGCTCGGGCAAGGCTGCCCCGGGTGATTCGGGTTTCCCCAGCCCCTTCGGGGCTCAGCACCCCTCGGATCCAGCGCTGCTGCTCAGCATCCCTGCACACCAGGGATGGACGCGCTTGGGCACGCTTCTTTCAGACCTTGTCACTTCCAGGGCAGTTTTCAGACACAGTAAATGAAAGATCAAATCTGTTACCCAGCTTCTTTTGCCATTATTTGCAATACACCTTTCTCCCTGGTCTGTGCTATGTTTTCCTTTATGTTGTGACCCTTTGCTGTTTGCAGCTCCTGCTAAAATGTTGAGTTGACCTATCACCACAAAAAAAAAAAAAAAAAAAAAAAAAAAAAAACCCAGAGATGCCTGTGCCTCTCAGATAACCAGGTCAATAGCCACACAGATACACAAAGGCAGCACTAAAGATAATTTCTAAACTGGTGGACTGACTCTTACTATTCATCTATTTCCCTCTGTGGTTCTGCTCTGTCCCTTATAGTTGTGTTGTGTTTTTTTTTCCCATTTTCCTCCCAGCTTATACCAAGAACCAAGTAGACATCGCGACGCAGGGCTGGTTCATCGGGCTGATGTGTGCCATAGCTCTCCTGGTGCTTATTCTGCTCATTGTCTGCTTCATTAAGAGGAGCAGAGGCGGGAAATATCCAGGTAAGAGCGTTGCACGGCAATCATTCGTACTCATGATTTAAACATCTCCAGCCTTCCAGGGGCCAATCAAATTGTATTGCTCTCGGATAGATGCTTGTGATTACAAGGGCTTTTCTTTCTCTGTGGTGGGAACACTATTATTAGTGGAAGCATTTCAGTTAATTAAAGGTCAGGCGAGGGCTCTGTGCAGGCTTTTGGCTGTGGAGCTGGACACTCCCCCTATGCATGACCCAACATCAACTCTGCAGGTTTGCTTGTCCTCATCTAGAAAAAGATCGTTTCAGGAAAAAAAAAAAATCTCATTCAATTTTTGCAAAGCAAAGATAAGGCTTAAGAAAATTCACCAGTTAATGAATCCTCTCTATCTGGAGCGCCTGTGCCCTGGTGCCACTGCAGCAGGACCCTTTGCCAGCCCTCCCAGGTGTGGGTTTTTTACCAAGTCAGTGAAAAGCTGAACTTCACCCCATGGGGCTTTCACAGATAGCCTCAACACCAGCTGCTGTTACTGTCTCATAAAGCTTTTATCTTCTGTACCGCTTCCTAACGTGGATGCTGGGGATGTGCTTGTTTACAGTACGAGACAATAAAGACGAGCATCTAAATCCTGAAGACAAGAATGTAGAAGACGGGTCGTTCGACTACAGGTATTCTTCCACTGGCATGTGTACCCCGTGACCACGGCTCCCATCCGCCCTGCTCCCACCATCACAGACCTCACCGCTCCCCACCCCACGTAACCGCAGCACCACGGGGCCACACAGCCTCTCAGTTATTTCTCCCACCTTCCTCCTCCTGCCTCCTTCCCTCCCCAAGTCCTTTACCAAAGGAAATATTTCCTGCCTAAATCCCTGGAAGAGGAACCAGGGATGCTGCTGAGGTCTCCTCCTGTCCCTGTCTCAGCCTGGGAGGATCAGTCCAGGCAGGGAGCTGGGACTCTGGCAGCAGCTGCCTGGGACACAGCTCTCACCACGGGCAGAGCAACCTTAAGGACACTCCTAAAAAAAAAAAAAAATTAAACTCTGAAGCAGCCTGAAGATACTTAAGGTATAGCACCCTGTAGCTCAGCCACTCTCCTACCCATAAGACAATATCCAGAGGAGAAATGCCCAAAGTTATGTTGGATCAGCCCTGGAAGCATGCAGGAGCACTGATCTGGAGGTCTGCCTGCATTCCAATCGTGGCTTTTCTGTAAGGTCCCCAAGCAAACCCTACAGAAACACCCTGCGAGGGCTGCAGCACAGCCTAGCAGTGGTTCTGCTAAAACCACTCATTTCCCCCACCTCACACAAACTGGCATCCTTTGAAGAGCAGCTGCACCCATTTTTACTCCAGGAGAATTCCCAGGATGTTTCAGAAAGGGGCAAATGCTCCCCCAGCCTGCACTGTTGGTGGCCCTGCTGCTGTTGGTGGTTGCCTCCGAGGAGCAGGCAACGATGTTGGGTCTCGTTGGGTTTCCCACACTTGACAGATGATGGGGATGTATAACAGCACACCCAGCTTGCCCTTTCAGCACCTAAAATAGGCTTCACTTTTCTTTAAAGAATTAAAATGCACCTTTCCATCTGAGCTGGATCCAAAGCCCCATTAGGCTAGCAGGAATTTTTCCTCCTGACTTCAAAAGGGGAGTTAATTAAACCCCATGTCATTACCAACACCCCTAGCATTACAAATGGAGGCAGCAAAGAGAGGAAGAACTTATTTACAATTCAGTAAGAGATGTAACAAGACACACGTGTTTCGACAAAGACTGTAGAGGAAGTAAAATTGATATAACTGCCTGCACACAATACATAAATGGAAGTAGAACAACTGCAGTCCTCAGTCCAATCACATTTAAACTTTTCGTAGCGTGGTAGCTCTGTGTCACCAGCGACTTTCTCCCAAGCATGCCCTAAGCCCAAAGCTCCACGGTCTTCTGGTAGAAGAATATACAGAATACAAACACACCCCAGCACGTTGTAGGAAAAGGCACCTCTTCCCAGGCGTGACTCCCCACGTGCAGGCAGTGCTCCCTGCACAGACACGAGCCACAAGCATCACCGCATCCCACACAGCCAGCAGCCATGCCTCGACCAAAGCAAGTCCCCTTAATGCTCCGAGTCATGACAGGGATCCCCTTGGTTCCCAAATTTGTGGGATGGTGTAAATACCATGTAGCAAGCCTGAAACTTCTCATCACCCAGTAGCTACCCACACATGGCCTCCCCCACCGAGCTTCTGGCAGTACGCACCCAGTTCCAGAGATCTGCTTCTCAAGAGTCTGTTGAGGTGGTTGCAGTCAAGACCTCCTCATCCTCATTGCTTCTAAGGCAACTACAGGGACCACTTGTCTTGCACAGAAGGCAAAGCAAGCTCTGGGCATAGATGGCAGCATTGCATCTCCTGCCCAAGCACCATCCAAGAGACTCTGCCTTCCAGGCAATGGGAGGGATGGGGCAAATCCTTCATCCTACTGCACAGCAGCTTCTGCTTAGCTTAACTTCAAACTTTTATTGACAGCCCCATTCCCAAAAGTTTGCAAGCTAAAGGCAGAGGTCAGTAGAAGGGCAACAACCAAGCTCCAAGACGCTCCCACATTTTCTATCACACAGTCCCATGGACTAAATGGAGGAAAAACCCAACCAAACAAGAATAACAACAAAAAAATCCCAACCACTCATAAACTTTGCCTGCTTCCTCTTGGGAACAACAGGTTTCCTGGGAGAAGTAATAGGAGGCTTCCCTCAAGGAGGCAGAAAGAAAGATGAACCTGAAGGATTGATATGAAATGCTGTTGGCTGATTAAGATTCAAAATGATGGGGATGGTAGGTGCAAGGAGGGTAGCAATTAGTATTTCAAGCAAGGACAGGAATTGAGCTGACACGAGTTCTTCATTGGTTTCCCTCCCCACCTCCACATAGCATGTCTGATATGCTCTCATCATATCTCACGTCCTTAATGCCCTGTGCATGCAACTTTCAAATCTCTGCAGCCTATAATTAAGAGATACTGTCACATCTTTCTGTTCCACTAACAGAATAATGGTTTTCCTGAGCAGAAACTAAGCTGAGAAGCTTATTTTCAAAGCAGGAGACCATTATCCTTGGACAATGTTCTGTGCCGGTGACTGTGCCTCATTATACCAAATGTTTAAGCTGCATGTGGGGGAGTCAACTGGAAACCCTGGCTGCTGGGAAGGGAAGGTTGAGTGGTTTTACCTTCTGGGCTCCAGTTCAGATTGAGGATAGCATCCCGTGGTACACGCTGCAGGCAGTGCCAGCTTGACCTGCATGGCCCATCTCAGCAGACAACAGGACAGGAGGACACAGAGCCATCCCCTGAGCCGAGGGAGGGGAGGAGAGGTCTGGCAAAGCAGTGTCAGAAGGTGTAGGCTGGTCAATAGATACCATGACACTGGTGCATGGCTAGATGATGAAAACCCAGCAGCAGGCTGGGGGGGAAACACAGCAACCCATTCTCTTGGCCCTTGTCCTGATGCATGTCAGTCCTCAGCAGCGACCACTGTTCCCGACACCCACTTGCTGAAGGACTTCAGCCACAAGCCCTTTTTGAACAGCCCAACAGCAAACACCCCATGTCCCACCCACGCCATCCACCACTGCTCCGTGGGAGCTTTCTTGGGGCAGCCAACGGGGCTCATCCAGCTCTGAACAATTATACTGGCTCCATTTGGTATAACGAGGCAATGAGCTCCATGAGGAATGCAGAGACATTTCTTTTTTGGTTTTTAGCACTGCCCCTGTAAATGCAGACCTCATCATATCTCTCTCTGATCAGGCTCTTTCTGCTTCTCTCTGTTTTATTCCCATTCTTTCTTCTCCTTTTCACCTGGTCTATCCACATGGACCATGAAGGTCTCTTGAAAGGTAGGACCACGTGCTGCCAGAAGTCCGGCACATTTAGCTTTTTTTGTTTTCCTTCCTTCTAGCTATTTATTTCTTTATAGCTGAAATTATACCTTCCCCTCCCTATCCCCGTGTACCTGCCTCCACCTAACACATTAAACAAGATCCCTCTGACTCCTGCTGGCATCAGGGGTACCCCCATGTCCAGCGAGTTGCATCTTGCTTGGAAAGGCTCTAGGGGCTGGGGGCACCCCTGAGCCCCAGCCCGGCACCCCCAAGCCTCC
>NW_010110707.1:63811-71827 GCF_000699245.1 Pterocles gutturalis
CAAGCCTCACGCTCAAGCAGTTGATCCCTCCTGGTGCAGCAGGACCGGCCAAAGCTTGGACCTGGGGACAATGCCCTCGGTGCACTCAGCTGCCAGACACCCTGGGGATGGTGGTGAAGGACATGAGCAGAAAAAAAACCCCTCTAGATCCTAAACAATCTGCCCACTCTTTGTCTCAGTCCTGGAAATTCTCCCTCCAGCTCAAGCCTCCCCCCTTCTCAATGATTTATGCAACTCAGGACAGCTTATCCCAAATGGTTTTCAGCTGGGTGCTCAGGTTCTCTAATGCACCCATCAGCAAACCCCACAGGAATCCATTTTAACAAGGTTACACTGCATTAAGATGCTGATGAATATCTGCTTCGCCCTCCTAATGCACTAACAGGACAAATAGTACTGGAGAGAGGTAAAACCAGGGGGCAGGTTGGGGAAATGCATTGCCGGGGTGTTTGGTACAGCAAACCCCCCCATCAGGGAAAATCTGGCTCTAGATTCAGCTTTCATTGAACCCCAGACCTTGGGAAAGGATATTGCAAACCAAGGGATCTGGGTTTTGCCCCTCTCTACTTGGCACTTACTGGGCTTTCTAACCAGCAGTCCTGCCTGCAGGCTGACTTCTCTTCCTCCTCCTCCCCCCCAAAAAGAAGCTGCTTTCCAAGCTAACAAGTTGGGTTTTTTTATTGCGATGCCAAGTTAACACAAAGCCTCAAATATTGGGTTTGTCTTATCGCTTAATTCATAAAGTGCCAATGTAAGGAAGTAGGTTAGAAAGCTGCGTGTTGTGCTGTGGGATACCCAACTCCTCTCCCGCTGCAGGGAGCCGATGCCATTCATTAAATGGTATCCGAGAGGCTCAGTGCCTTCCTCAGCCAAAGAGCAGTCTGCTCCCTGGCCCAAGCAAAGTGCTTCTCGTGCCTTTGCGGGAGGCAAACACCTTCGTGTCGGCACTCACCACCAAGGGCTGCAGTCAAAGCCCGGTACTTTTACAGATTTTTAAGAAAAATAAAGGAACAGAGTAGAGTGCCATGCTGGGGAGCGAGTCTGACAGTCCCAAGCTAAAACAACAACAATAAAAAGGCAGGAATGGAGATGGGAGGACAAGTGTTTAAAGTACATATGTGATACCTTTAGAGATTTACAGAATTTGCATGCTGGACATAAGATCAAACATGAACTAAGGACTAGTTGATATGAAAATTAACTTTTATATCTAGCAATCCACTCTCATCCTCCACGCAGCATTATCTGTATTTGTGAGATACCAGCCCTCGCCCTCCAGAGAGAAAACAGCTTTTCCCTGTTTCTTTTGTTAAAAGGCTTTCTTTAAAGGGTTGGTTTTTTCGTGCAGGTCAGGCTATTTATTTTTCAGTGACCTGGCTTAATCTTTCTGGTGAAAAAGAGAAAAAGATAAAGAATTGAGCAAACAAGCTTAGATGCTCAGAAATAAGCTTGGAAAGGTAAATTCCCAGGAGTTTTGGAAGCTGCACAGAACTTGGCATCCTGTACATGCCCCCTCGCAGTGCTTTGAGAGCGCTCCCCATTGCATGCAGCTATTTAAACAACCCAGTGTGGTTTTGCAAGGAAATCTGGATAAACCTCACTAAACCAGGTTATACCACGGTTGGCTAAAATGCCAAGAGGAGGAAAAAAAAAAAGAATGTAAGCAATGACAAGGAAAGGATATTTATAACATACATCCAGTTGGACTGTGAGCATTGTATGTAATAATAGGTTAAAAAAAAATTGCTAAAAAGAAAAAGCGTGAAGGTTGGGCTTGCAGAAACACCAACCCCAGCACCAATTGCCCAGGCAGCTGTGGGTCTCCTGCGCGGAGGCTGTCCCCACCTTCACAGACACGCCACAATTTGCTATCTGCAGCCAGAGCACCCTACGTTTGTGGTCTCTGCTCAGTCTATTTGCACACTGGATTTATTTTTTGAATATCCAGACCTTGGGTGAAGGTTGTAAGCCCCGTTTCTCAACCCTTACTGTGTCTGTCTTCTGCTACCCAGCGATGAAGACAACAAACCCCTGCCGAACAGCCAGACCTCCCTGGACGGCACGATAAAGCAGCAGGAGAGCGACGACAGCTTGGTGGACTATGGAGAGGGGGGCGAAGGGCAGTTTAACGAGGACGGCTCCTTTATCGGCCAGTACACGGTGAAGAAGGACAAAGAGGAGACGGAAGGCAATGAGAGCTCGGAAGCCACCTCCCCAGTCAATGCTATCTACTCCTTGGCATAACGCGATGCACTGAAACCACCAACAGCCTGCGGTGTTTGTAGTGGCCGCCCCCGCCACTACCTCCAACAGAAACGTGTGAATGCAACCAACCAACAATGGAAAAAAATAAAAGAAAAAAATAGAAAAAAAAATAGAAAAAAAAATCCAAGCAAACAGGCAGCCCGGGTGCCTGCCGATGCCATCTTATCCTTAGCAAACAAGCAAATGGCAAGGACTCCCGGGGCGCGGATGGGTTGTAGCTGGAGCTGAAATCTGGGCTGAGCCAGAAGGGCTGGAGGAGGAGCGGGATGCTCGAGCTGCGCCCAGCGCCGGGGCTGCCCCCCGCCCACAGCCAGCCCGGGGGGGCACAATGGGCTCAGCCACCCAGGCTCCCCGAGGCCCTTTTTGTTCTTTTGGGAGAGTTAAAAATGTATTCTTTTTAATCTTTATAGGAAGGTTCCAGATAAGAAGGGGAGGAGGGGGAAGGAAAAAAAAAAAAAGTTTGTGGGAGGGAAGAGGGGTGAGTGGGGTCTGGGCAGAGGAGCAAGAGCAGCATAAATGCATGAAAGGAGGAAAGTGGTGGATCTCTGGATAACGACACCACAGACCATATTATTGAGATGTCCATCCTCACGGCAGCACCTTGCCCATCACCTCTCCCAAACAAGCTGGCACCACAACCTGCTTCCCGAAACACTAAGCAGCACCTGTGCAGGGAAGAGCAGGTCCCCAATGGCTTTTCCCTTGGCACCGCAAGTCGCATCGGTGCTGATGCTCCGCAGTCCATCCCCTCTGCAAAGCCCATGGGAAGGTCACCTGCCACCCCCACGGGGCTCTGGAGCATCCTCAGAGGGCAAGAGGCTGCAGAAGAGCTCGTGGGATTTGGGGAAGGACAGTCAGGTGCTGGTCACCCTCCAAGCCCAGGATAACAGCATCGCTTGCCTGGGTAATTGCAGGCAAACCATTCTGGTTGAGTCTTTGCTTTGTAAGAGTCTGGGGGAAAACTGCTCCCAGATCATGCCTGCTTTCTGTTAAAGGCAACTCCATAAATCTTATGTAGCAAAGAAGGAGTGGAAGCAAGACCGGTATTAACATAGGGTGAGGGGAATAGAAATCACTTATTTTTTAAAAAAAAATCAAAGCCACCCGGTCAGGATGAGAAGCACCCACGGGGACTGGGTGGAGGGTCCCCTGCTATCGCCCTGCACCGCAGCTCCAAGGGTTCAGGGATGTGCATCCCTCGGGAGACACATGGTGGGGGCACAGGAACCGAGGTCCACGTCTCCCCCAGGCACCGGGGATGAGCCAGATCGACACTGTTATCCACCAAACTCTCCTGCTCCTTTCTGACAGTGGCCTTTCCCCCCCTCCATCAATCAGCCTGAGCGAGACCCTTCCCCGAGCGCCCGCACATGGGACTCCCCTCCGCTCTTATCACATATCAGGACAACCCGCGATTTAACCCGTTAACACACTGTAACAGCGCGGCTCGGGTAGGAGAGCTCCTTCACATGCCTTACACAGCTTCGAACTTCCCGGGAAGTTTAATAAACTGATACTATCCCCCCACCGCTTACGCGCCCCTAACGCGATGGTCTTCGATCCGCCGGAGCAGTAGGAGTAGGATGCCTGGGCGGCTCTCCCAGCATGGATCACTGTAGACGGTAGAGTTTGATAACAGACCGCCCTTGGCGGCCAACGCCATGTGTATTCTCCCACTTTCTGCACTTTTGAAACCAAAGGTACCTTCGCTGAGAGAGATGGGATTTCTTCAGACCACGAACGATGTTAGGATGGATCTTTCTTTCCTTTCTTTTACTGAGGAGGATGGTTTTGTTCAGCATAACGGATTAAACGCAATAGGATTAATGCAATTATTCTTTTAGCTTTCAAGCTGGTTTGCTATGAAGACATATCGCTAACAAGAATACTTCTGCTAATACAGATTGTTGAGATGGACTTTGCCACATTCTTTAAGCTGCTAATGGCACAACTACCCTGTGCTTCAGGGACGAGCCCGGACCTGGTCAGCACCCGCTGCTGGATCACAGAGAGAAAACAGGAGAGAGCTGGATGCACACCAAGCAGCAAAGGAGTTACAGGCACTGTATGACCGTCATACATCTTGCTCCGTTACCGTCAGTGTAAATGCATTCGTGCAACAAGCCTGTTTCTGCTGCTGCCACTCGCCACTGATCTGGTTCAAGGAGAGCATCTCCTGCCCAGCCCGTTCCCAGGACATCCAGCACTTATATTCTGTTTTTAAGCAAACACTCCAGGCCAAATGGAACGCAGCCCTTGGTCACAGGGGTAATCGCTCCCCAAGCCCACGGCTGTCCTGACAGTGTTGAGTTTGCCCAACTTCTTGCCCAAGCACTGATGGAAACGAGGAGAGAAACTACAGCCTCAGCTGTGGGAAAGCCTCCACCGCCAGAGCTGGGCATCCATTCACCCCAGACCCTCGCTGCTTTGTGGACCAACCGCTAACAGGGACCACAAGACCCCTGGCTACCACGCAACACCTCTGAACCTCAGGAAAGTTGGTCAGGAGTGACTGGAAGCAGGGCGGTGGGTTGTGTATCTGTGTTATGTGCCATTTACATTAAAGCCTGTATTTCCATCCTGTCTTTAACCACCAGTGTACTGAGCAAACCTCTCAGCAGCCGTTTGGAGAAGCATTTCACCCTGTAGCCATGCAGTGTGTGCCCTGTGGCGTGCCTCGGCAAGGAGGAAGGGAGCCTAGCTAGTCCTGTCCTAACCCCAAAAAGTCTCACAAACGCAATTGGAGCCCTACCACCACTTACTTTAAGTAACCAGCCAAGGAAGCGGGTGTCTGCAGAGGGTCTGGTGGACAAAACGCTTGGTTTAAGTTACCTGCAGCCTTGTAGTGGCTTGGTGTAAAGATTACTCAAATATTATAAAGTAAAAATTTTAACTTTTTTTTTAAACTTCCCCTAGAGTTTTGGATCCTAAAGAAAATTTTCACTAAGTCCAGACTCATCATGAGCTTCACTTTTTTTACTCCCTTTAACAAAGATCCAGGAGATGTTTGCACACACAGTTACAGCATTGCAGGGAGCAACACCCTCGTTTGCTCCCCCCACCAAAACCACCACAGCTCTGACAGACAGGGTGACCCCACGCCACCCTGAAATGCATTCACCCCCCAGAACCAGCCAGGGCCAAGCTGCACCCCCACGGGCATCACAGCCACGCTCCTGCCCAGAGAGCATCCTTGGGGCACGGGGAGATGGACAGAGACCCCCACCAAGGACTGGGGGTGCTGAGGGGTCTCACCCACCCACCTCTGCCTGTTTGGGTATCTGCCTGTCCCCACTGTCACCCCCCAGGAGCTGCTTTGCTTCTCCATCCCCAGCTGTCCCTCTCCAGAGGGGACAGGCAGTCACAGTCACCTTGGTTCCCACTGCCCAGGATTGGGGGGGACCCCTGTATCAGCCACCCTCTGCTCAAAGGGCAGGACCCCTCCTCAGGGGTCAGGCTCCATCACGGGACGAGGGCCCCTCTCTGGGATCTGCACAGTTTCACCTTTTCTTTTGCAGAAGATACATCTTCATAAAGGGTTGAAATTAGGGGTCAATAAATAGAGAAGAGCCAGACCCAAAATCAAAGGGATCTCACAAGCTGGGAAAAAAGCAGTTTGGGTCCAACTGCAAACTTGAGCCTGTTTCTAAACCAGTCTGAGCCAAAACCTCGAGATGGATCCAGACTCTGCCAGCAGCAGCCAAGCCCGGGGACACATCCTGTCCCCCCCGACCCACAGCCTTTGGCTATTTGAAGCCCTGCATACGTACAGCAGCTGATGGACCCACAGGGCGGGATACAAGAGGACACGCTCCTGTTCTCCCTGAAGTGATGTTGCAGTACGAGACAGAAAAGCAGCGAGAAAAGTCACATTTTGGTACAAGCCCTGACACCCTGCTCACAAACACCATCAGCCCTGGCCACCAGGTCACAACGTCCCCGCAGCACCCGCTGCCAGCATTGCCTTCTCGCAGACGTCAGACCCCCGTTCCACGTGTCGCGGTCACTTCTGACCCCAGAGATCAACCTGTTGAGGAGCAGCCGCAGCTCCTGTTGCCATTGCAAGGGCAGAGCCGCGCAGCACCGTCCGTCACCGCAGCCGAGCCTTACCTGGCACGCAGCCCTCGCTCCGTCCGTGCCACCGGCCGTCCTGGCACATCCCGACATCTCTCCTTGGTGCACAGCTCCCAGCAGAGCTGCAAATTCAACCTGCAACGAAACATCCGTCGTACCAGGCTTAATTGTGTGCTAGCAGCAAACGATTTCAGTTAAGCAATAAAGAAACCTTGTAAAAAAATAAAATAAAAGACCGCATTCTATTTCTTGCACTAAGTTATTAACAAGGATAACGAGGCTTTTCTGATCCTAACAACATACCCCACTGCCAGGGTCCCCCTTGCCCAGCAGCGCCTGTCTCTCCATGTCCTTCACGAGGGGGCATCGGGCTTTGGTTGTCAAACACAGTCTAAACCCCACGTCAGACCCACAGCCCAGAGTTTTAAATGTTCGTTCCTCCTGCTCACATCAGAAAGAAAGTATTGGACTGTTTCGTTTTTCTTTAATTTGTAAATATATCGCCATCCATCCATCCATCCATCCTCTCTGTAAAACCTCCTGGTTGTTCTAAAGTATTCTATGTATTTATTTGCCTTTTTTTTTTAAAGCAAAATTCAACACCTTTGCGTTAACCCACTTGTTCCAACAAGAAATGTATAGCTGAAGCTGTAACATTAACAGCTTACAGCCAGAAGATTTATGGACTACAGAAAAAAAGGTTTAATATAAGGACTTATAAACCGACTGCATGAGAGATGAAAGAAGGCCAAAACACTCAGATATCTTTTTTTTTTTTTTTGAATCACTGTAAAAAGAAAAGACTGGAATTTTTTTGTATAGAGAACACTAAACATATAATAAAACATTGTTCAGAACTCACGCTAAGCCTGCAATTCCTTGCCATCAGCTTCCAAAACGCAAAAGCTGGTGCTGCTGCCACCGCTCCCCCCAGCCAGCACCCAGCGGGTGCCCACCGAACACGTGTCCCTTCACAGGTGGCAAAACTATGCGGGTCCCCAACGTCCCCCAGCTTACAGCCCGCCCAGCCCCCCCCACCCTCGCCAGCCTTTCCCTGGGAAGGGGGGGCTGCTCGGAAGGATGCTCCCCTGAAACATCCAAAGGGGAAGCATCGCCCTGCCTGACCCGCGGTGCATCCTTCCAGCGGGTCAGAGCTTCTGCTAAAGAAAATCAGACCAAGAGGTTTAAAAACTTCAGAGTCTTCTTTCCTACCCTGCTAGACTGTTTTATTAGATTTTTATTTTTTTTTTGCCTATTTATCTCGCAAAGTAGCGGATGCCCTGGGCCAAGACCAGCAGCGATAGGTCACCATGGGTGCTTTGTTTTCCATGGGAGCTCAGCACAGCTCAGGACCGTGTTGAGATATGCAAGCAGCAGCCAGGGAGGCAGGACAGGAGAAAACCCTCCAGCACAGCCCTCCACCCCCCAGCCTGCCCCAGCACAGCCGTTCTGCGGGCTCAGGGCAGCGGGGATGGCTCCCAAAGCCCGTGCGAGCTCCCTGCAGCCCTTCGGAAGCACACGGAATAAAGCTGGAGAAAGAAACTCCCACGTCCCAGCAGACATATGGGAGCATCAGGGTTTAACCCAACTCCCCCCATCCTGACCCAGCACATCCTGGCAGACAGCAGCGAGCGATGCCTCCCCCCAGGGCTAGTCCTGCCCCCCCCCAGCCCTTCC
>NW_010110707.1:71842-73733 GCF_000699245.1 Pterocles gutturalis
GCTCCCCAGTGCAAAGCCTTGACGGGAATGGGCTGAAGGAAGGGGGAAAAACATTTGGCTAATGAAGATGTAATTGCTGCAGCCCTTGCTAATAGGATGAAAGTATTAGTGCTTCCTACTCCAGGGTTGTGGTGGGGGCTTTATCCACCCCCTCCCCAACCACTCACTTGAGCAGCAGTGAGAAAAAAAAAAAAAAATTTTTGCTCGTGTAGGAGAGCTCCCTCCCCAGCACAGACTGTGGTGATGGAGGCACTGGCCACCCTCGGTCCCTGCCCCATGGAAGGATGAAGAAGGGATTGCACTTCACCCTTGATGCAGAAATTCAAATGACAAAACCCAGGGACCCCGCAATACCTCAAAGCCACCATTTCCCACAGCCACAGGAACCAGCAGAACCCAAGGTCTCAGCCTCAAAGGGCTGTGCTGGCCGCTGCCTCCATCATCCCCATGGGACACACGGCGTTCTTATCATCCAGGACAACGGGCCCATCCTCATCCTCACAATCGATACAAGGGGAGACACGCACACATTAGCACTCGTCCCTTTTGATGGCACGGTAATGACACCCGCTTCTTCCCTGACCTCTGCCCGCCCGCTGGGGCAGTGGGGCTGGATCAATGCTGACAGACTGCCTCCCATGACCCTCCTCCTCCTCGGAGAGGCAGCTCCAGCCCACTGCCCATCACTGCAGCTCAGAGCCATCCGCTGACAGCACTGGGAATGGCCAGGGGAGCCTTACAGAGCTTCCTCCTCCCCCAGATGCTATCGCTGTGATCTCAGGACATGTCTGCACCAGGATGAACATCCAAGAGGCCACTGATGCCCATGTCACCTGCAGTGATACCCCTGGGGAGCTGCTGGTGGCAGAGACACAGAGGAGAGGGGGCAGAGGGCAGGTCCCCTCCCTCCCCAGGGGACAGGGCTCATCACTGTTCTTGGGTTTCCCTCTGCGGGGTCCCTCCATTAGCCCTTTCGCTGGGGCTCAAGGTCCAGCTTTGTTCTTCCTTTCTGTCCAGCAAAAGCACCCCCTAACCCAGTCGAGGGCTGTGGGTGGTTTCTCCCAGTCTTACCCCAAAATGGGGAACAGGACAAGCTGGGCAAGGGGAAGGGAGATGGGACAAGCAACGTGCTCCACTCCATCACAGGCATGCTCCTGAGTGCACCCATTTACCAGAGGAGTCTGGAGCTTTGCCAATCAATAGAGATACTAATGCCTTAATTACTCCTCTGTAATTGGAGGCCATTAACCTGCGGACAGCCCTAGCGCCCATTGATCTCCTTACATCATTAACAGGTCTGGGCTGGAGCTGGGAGGGAGGGAGAGCGCAGGGTGGTCCCTGCCACGCTCCTGAATCCTCTGCTTCCCACCTCGCTATGCACAGCCTGGCAGCGAACTGCCCCCCAGCAAAACCCCACATCGGGGGGGCCTTCGCACCCCAGCTCACTCAGCAGCGATGGGATCAGCAGCATCTCCTTCCTCCAAACCTCAGTGCCTGCAGGGTAACAGAGGAGGTCCTGGAGCATCCCTGTCACATCTCAGAGCATCCCTCCACCCAGACAGACCTCCCCCCAGCAAAGATCCCATGGCTGCAGATATTTACGGGGAAGGACTCCACATCGGGGGGGCCTTCGCACCCCAGCTCACTCAGCAGCGATGGGATCAGCAGCATCTCCTTCCTCCAAACCTCAGTGCCTGCAGGGTAACAGAGGAGGTCCTGGAGCATCCCTGTCACATCTCAGAGCATCCCTCCACCCAGACAGACCTCCCCCCAGCAAAGATCCCATGGCTGCAGATATTTACGGGGAAGGACTCTGGGTGCAGCTTTGGGGGGGCACAGCTGCTGTTTGTGGAGTGCTGCCAACACAGGCAAACCCAGCCCTAAGCCCCTT
>NW_010110708.1:0-257 GCF_000699245.1 Pterocles gutturalis
AGCCTGGGGGTCGTTCCCCAGGAGTGGTGGCTGCAGGAGAAGGGGCTGCTGTGCCGAAATGATGCTCAGAGCCGAAATGATGCTCGGTGCCAGAATGATGCTTGGAGCCGAAATGATGCTGGGTACCAAAACGATGCTGGGTGCTGAAATGATGCTCGGTGCCTCCGAGCAGAGCGACGCTCCAGCCAGCACCCTCCCTGCCTGGCACTGCTGTCCCCGTCCCATCCTTGCTAGCATCCCTTCATGTACATACCTCC